>NC_061113.1:255713273-255795137 GCF_002878395.1 Capsicum annuum
AGTCATGTAACTGACTAAATTCTACTGATCATGGCGTGAATGAGACTATTATGAAACTGACACTGGATCAAGGCACACTACTAAATTGTCGGGTATAAATACACCCAGGACTCGATACCATAAAAGTAATTTATGGCACAAGTTGAAAAGTACAACAATGGCTACACATATATCCATAATTCATTGACTAAGACATTTCATCAAACATTTGACAGGCATTAACTTGTACATAAATGGGAATTTCATACTATCATACTATAATCGTATTTTTCCTTCACATAGGCATTTAATCAAACATATGGGGAACATACTTTGGTTATACCATCATCAATGCATCTAATTATCATGGTTGCATAAATATATTTGCAATTTGAAGGGTTTATCATTAATATTATGAAAATCATCATATACTAGGATCAATCATTAGAACATGTAATTTAAAACATGAATCAAAACCCAACAACAACATCGACATGAATTTCAATTCAACTAAATCATAAACATTCATGAATACACAATCTTTAGAATTTGAAAAGAGATTCTTGAGTTTCATGGGTGAAAGGGACCCATGAATCAATACTTGACATACCTTGATTGTGAGTTTCTTAAAGTTCTTGGACTTGAAGAACTTGAATCTCTTATTTTCTTGAAGAAGGGCTGGGATCTTATTCTTGGGGATTGATCTTTGAGAGAAACCCTAATTTGGTGTTGTAGATGAATAATGAAGTTATGAGCCCTGGTCTGGTATAATTAGGTGTTAAAAAGGGTGGAAAAGACCCAAACACCCTTGTAAAAATGGCTTTAAATTGTTGAATGGGATCTGCGATGGCTCGGGCAATGGTCCATCGCTGGCTCGATGCCCCATCATCCTTCCTGTCGTACTAGGCCAAAATGTGATCTTTTTGCCTTGGTTACTATGGTTTGGGCGAAGTTCCATCGCTAGCTTGATGGTCCGTTGGCTATTCCATCATTCCTGGATAGAAGGTTGACTCACTGCCTCCGCTGTGACGATTTAGGTGATAGACCATCTCTAGATCAACGGTCCGTCGGCCCTTTCTATTGCACCTCGGCAATTCAGACTACTTTCTGTATTTTGGCCATAACTTTCTACCCTGATGCCAGATTCAGGTGAATTTGGTATCGATGGAAATCTTATTCAATTTCCCACACAACAAAATGTCAAAATGTTGAAAATTCCACATATATAAAAGTGGATTCATCCTTTAAAGCAAATCTTTAATATTTTTAGGACAATTTTTAAGCTAGGTAGAAGTATGGGGTATTACAATATCTCCCTCTTGGGAACATACGTCCTCGAATGAGACTAATTTAGATGGGAGAAATGATAAGATGAAGTACATACTGAACATGAACAACTTAAACATGACTACATGACTGATATTATTAAGATTCATGTTGATCATACATATTTGATCTGTGGTTTTATGATTGAGCTGATACATGAATGCATGATTGAGAGTACTGATAAGCTGATCACGCATATCTGATGCATGAATACATGACTAAACTGACTCACGAACATGCGTCTGCATATGTAAGGGTAAAGATACCAAGTTTGAAATAAAAATTGAGTATAGTTTGTAACTAAAATTTGAACCATAAGCTGAATGAACTTAAGAAAAGCTATTACCTTGGGTTGGGTCTGAATTAGCGGAGAAAAAGTGAGGATACTTGGTCTGCATATCTACTTCTGCTTCCCTAGTAGCTCCCTCAATGGACTGATTCCGCTAAAGAACTTTGACTAGATGAACTTCTTTGTTCCACAGTCTGGGAATCTGATAGTTAAGTATTTCAACTGGATTTTCTTATAAGAGAGACTGTTCTGAATGTTTACACCCTCAACAGGGACTACGACTTTTGGGTCACCTATGAAATTCTTAAGCAAGGAGACATGAAAGACTGGATGCACTGAAGAAAGATCTAAAGGCAATTCGAGCTCATAAGCTACTTTGCCGAAGCAATTGAGAATTTTAAAGGGACCGACATATCGGGGAATGAGATTTTCCTTCTTGCTGAACCTCTTTGCTCCCTTCATGGGAGATATTTTCAGGTACACATAATCACCAATATCGAACTCAAGATCATTTCTACGCACATCTACATATGATTTCTATCGGCTCTAAGCTATCTTGAGCCTCTCTCTGATTAACTAAACTTTCTCTAAGGTATCAAAGACCTAGTCAGGCCCAACTACTGTGGCCTTGTCGACTTCGAACCAACTAATTGGTGATCTGTATCTCCTACCATAGAGAGCTTCGAATGGAGCCAACTGAATACTAGAATGATAGACGTTGTTGTATGCAAACTCAATCAAAGGCAAGTGGTCATCCCAACTACCCTTAAAACCAATTGCACATACCCTTAGCATATCTTACAAAGTCTGAATAGTCCTTTCTATTTGACCATCTGTTTGAGGGTAAAAGGTTATACTGAGATGTACTCAAGTACCAAGACCCGTTTGGAATGTTTTCCAGAAATAAAAGGTAAACTGGATACCTCTATCTGAGACAATAGACAATGGAACACTGTGCAATCTAACTAACTCCCTGATATAGAGTTTGGAGTAATCCTCGACTGAATATGAGGTATGGACTGGAAGAAAATGAGCTGATTTGGTCATCCTGTCTACAATGACCCAAACTAAATCATGTTGATGACGAGTACGAGGAAAACCCATCACAAAGTCCATGTTCACTTCTTCCCACTTCCAAGTGGGAATATTGAACTCCTACATGGATCTACTAGGCTTCTGATGCTCAACCTAAACCTGTTGACATATAGAGCACTTAGCCATAATCTCTGTAATATCACTTTTCATCCTACTCCACTAATAGATTTCTCGTAAATCATAGTACATCTTAGTGGCTCTTGGATGAATCGAGTAACGTGCTCCATGCACTTCTACAAGAATTCATTTCCTCAAGTCATCTACACCTGGCACACATAGATGATCCTAACAATGTAATACACTATCTCCCCCTTGGGAGAAAACCTTAAACTTCTGATCCTTGACTGACTCTTTTAACTTGACTAGACTAGGATCTTTATCTTATTTTTCCTTAACTTCGGAAATTAGAGATGATTCGAAACTACTCTGAACCCATATATTACTCTCGTTGAATCGACTAAGTGAACACTTAATCTAGCAAGCTGATTAACTTCCTGAGCTAGCTTCTTATTATTGTCTTCAAAATAAGCAACACTACCCATAGATAGTCTACTGAGAGAGTCGGCCACTATATTGGCCTTGCCCAGATAATAAAGGACACTCATGTCATAATCTTTTAGGAGCTCTAACCACCATCTCTAACAGAGATTAAGATCTTTCTGAGAGAACACATATGGAAGGTTTTTATGATGTATGAACATATCTACATGAACACCATACAAGTAATGCCTCCAAATCTTTAAGGTAAAAACTACGGCTGCTAACTCAAGGTCATGACTAGGATAATTCTTCTCATGGGGCTTAAGTTTTATGGAGGAGTAGGCTATGACCTTACCATGCTGCATGAGGACACAACCCAAACCCACTCTAGATTCATCATAGTAAACCATGAACCCATCTAAACCATCTGGAAGAGCTAAAACTGGGGTTGAGGTGAGTCAAGTCTTCAACTCCTGAAAACTCTTCTCGCAAGGATTTGATCACTGAAAATTGACTTTTTTCTAAGTCAATTTAGACATAGGGGATGCAATAGAATAAAATCCCTCAATAAACTATCTGTAATAGCCAGTCAACCCTAAGAAACTCCTGATATCTAATGGAGAGACAGGGCGAGGCCAATTTCTTACTGCTTTGATCTTTTAAGAATCAACTCTAATGCCATCACTGAAAATGATATGACCAAGAAATGCTACTAACCTTGGCCAAAATTTGCACTTACTGAATTTGGTAAATAACTGATGATTTCAGAGAGTTTGCAATACTATTTTGAGATGGTCTACATGATCACGCTCACTGCGGGAATAGATAAGAATATTATCTATAAAGACTATGATGAACATGTCCAAGTACTTCTTAAATACACCGTTCATCAAGTCCATGAAAGCTATTAGGGCATTGGTAAAACCAAAGGACATGACTAAGAATTCGAATTGATTGTACCAATTTCAAAAAGCTATTTTTGGAATGTCATATTCTCTGACTCTGAGATAATGATAGCCTAATCTAGGGTCTATCTTAGATAAATAGCTGGCACCCTGAAGTTGGTCAAACAAATCATCGATTATGGGAAGTGGAAACTTATTCTTGACCGTGACTTTATTGAGCTGACGGTAGTCAATGCACATTCTGAGAGAACCATCTTTCTTTTGAATGAATAAGACTGGTGCACCCTACGGGGACACACTGGGTTCTATAAATCCCTTATCTATGAGATCCTTCAACTGTTCCTTCAATTTTCTGAGTTCTACTAGTACCATTCTATATGGAGAAATAGATATGGGTTTAGTATCTGGAAGAAGATCAATACTAAAGTCTATTTCCCTTTCGGGAGGAATTCGTGAAAGATCTTTGGGAAATACATCTGAGTATTCATTCACTACTGGGACTGATTCAAGATTGGGATTTTCAAAACTAGTGTCCTTAACTTAAACTAGATGATAGACACATCCCTTAGATATCATTTTTCATGCCCAAAGGTAGGAAACAACCTGACCTCTAAACGTTGAAGTACTCCTCTACTTTAGGACAGGTTCATTCAGAAACTAAAACTGGACCACTCTATTTTTGCAGTCGACTGTGGCATAGCAGGAATGAAGCCAATTAATACCAAGAATAATGTCAAAATCAGTCATCTCTAATTTGACTAACTCTGCTGATGTAACTTTCTGAAATATCATAATCGGACAGTTCCTATATACCCATCGGGCTACGATGGTTTTACCCACTGGGGTAGAGACTAAGAAAGGCTCTACTAGAATTTTGGGACTGACTCCGAAATCAACTGCTATATAAGGAGTAACAAAAGACAAAGAAGTTTATGGATCTAGTAAATCATAAATATGCAAGTGAAAGATCTGTAACGTACCAGTGACCATATCAGGAGAATTTTCCTAATCCTTTCGGGACTGGAGGGCATAAAGTCTATTTGGGTGCTACATACTCGTTATGCTGGAAGTGGCACCCTATTGATTCGGGCGATCGGGCTAAAATAAGGAATGATTCTACTGAACCTAAAATCCTAAATAAGGATAATCGCTAACTTTGTGGCCGAACTTGCCATATTTGGAACTGATGATAGGCGAAATTACGCGCCTATATCAATATATTTTGCCCATATTTTAGCCTAGTTTCGAGAACTAATTATCTATTTCGTACACTTTTAGTCCTTTTTCCTGTAAATGAGCTAACAAATGTGATTAGGAAAGTTTCAGGTATAAATGATGCAAAATACAGCAATTTATGGCTTACTTGACGCAAAAGAAAGCTCACAAACGAGATGGAAAGGAGCTGGACGCATAAAGGACTAAATCTGCTGCATGGAAAATCTGTCCCGGGCTAAAACAGCATTTCTGAAGACTTTGGGACTTACAGACACAAAGCTGGATTTTTGCCATAATACATTAACCTAGTGCAATTAGGTTATGTGTTTCATCATTCTATTTGGATTATAATTTTGTAACCTTACCCTAGTACAATTGGGTCAAGGATTTCATTAGTATATTAGGATTTGGTTATTTATTTTATTAGTTTAGGAGGAGTAGGATAGGAGTATTATAAATACCCTATCATGTTAGAGATTTTAAAAAGGGAGAGGGGAGACATTCTGACAATTCATTCATCTCCTTACAATTAAGACATCTTCCTACAACCCATTCTCAATTCTTCATTCTTCTACTCTTAAATTCCACAACAAGAGAATCGTTACTTGCTACGGAATCACTAAAACCACACGCCAAACACCTACTATTCACGCCATCCACCATGCAAAACGTGATATCCTTCGCATTCATGGGTAACTAAATCTCTTAGTTGGGGTTATGGAAGCCGAATGAGTTACTATCTATAGCTATGAGTTTGTGAGTTCAAGACAAGTATATTGCTTATATCATTATTCTCTTCATCTTAAATCTACATTCTTTGCGGTTCAAACACAAGAACACGCCATTCTAACATCTAACCTGTTCGAGAGAAAGGTTATTTGTCTAGAAAAGAAGACGCATAGACCAACGCCAGTCTAACATCTGACTTGTTCGAGAGAAAAGTTATTTGTCTGGAAAAGAGATAATGTCAAGGTAGTAGGACACCCTTTCCTATTAAAAAGCTAGTGCCGTACCTGGACTAACTTCTTGGAGAATTCGTACCGTTAGTCACGCTTTAAGCTCGAGAGAGTTAAAGTGAAATAGTCCTTGTTTAGGTCGAGAGACGCTTGGATTTACCATCGACTACAATTCTCTATAAGCAATTACATGTCAAGACTCTACACACTCATAGCCAATAGAGACGTATACCTCAGAAGGTGGACATAACCCCAACGCCTCAATTCTCATTGTTTACAACACACGTGACAATCTCTCTTTATTTTGCTATTTTCAGTTCTTACATTCTTGTTTTGGTTACATACTACAATCCCCCCTTTCCTACGAGACTTGCACTAAAAGTCTAGTAATTTCTCTTGCTTGTTGGCCAAGCTATTCTCTGTGGGATCGATACCCAACCCAGGTTGGGTTCTATATTTGCTAACGACCGCTTTACACTCCCACGAGAGCTGTAGATTGAGCGTTATCAGGAACACACATCACTACCAGTTCTGCAAATACCCTTGTGATTCTTACCACAATATTACAAAGAGGATGGGTATAGGCACTGCTAACACTGCCTTGAGACTTAGAGCCTGGCACCCTATCTCTATCACTATCCCTAAACTTAAGAGTTAGAGCACTGGCTGAGAAGGGAGCTGGAACGGATGACTTTGGATAGAACTGGAAATGATTACCACTCTTTGACTTAGGTTGATTAAAGTTGAAGCTACTGGTTTTAGCTCTCTTATTCTGCTTCTCTCTCATCTTAATCTTCTGCTCTTCTATCTGTTGAGTATGGATTATAAGCTTGGCTATGTCCATCTCATTAATCAGTATTTCAGATCTGCACTCATTGACCACACTATCATTTACCCCAGAAACAAACTTAGTCATCTTAGCCCTTTTATCTGCCACCATATGAGGAGCATATCTAGCTAGTTGAGTAAACTTAAGAGAATACTCTTTCACTATCATGTTGCCCTGCCTAAGGTTAATAAATTCTAACACCTTAGCCTCCTTCAGCTCTAGGGGAAAGAATCTATCAAGAAAGGTAGTGGAAAACTCCTCCCACTCAATAGGCCCTGCATCTATAGTCCTCTCTGCTTTCTACTATTTAAACCAAGTGTGAGCCACATCCTGCAACTGATATGTAGCTAGCTCAGGACCCTTACTAGCAGTAACTTTTATGATATTCATAACCTTTTGAACTTGATCAAGGAATTCCTGAGGGTCCTCATCTAACTTAGACCTAAAAAGAATGGAGAATTCATTCGGATGAAGTCCCGAATCCTAGATGCAGCAGTATTGGCCACTGTGTTGGATGAAATAGCAGTTGGCCATTCATTCTGAGCAACAACTGAGTTAGCAAGAGTAGTGAATGTAGCTCTGAACTCTGTATGAGAAATATATTCGTCCAAGGGGTCTGCTAATACGGGCTAAGGGGCTGACTGATTTATGTTTCTTCTTTTGGGAGGCATGTTCTATAAACAAAAGGAAGAAATAGATTAGACTAAGAGCTTAACTTGAGATAATGCTCACTCACACGATATGAATACTGAAAGAAGGGAAACTATTTTTAAAACATCTCATAGCCTCAAGTCCAAAAGTGTGGTGCGCAACACACCCATGCACAAAACTCTACTAGATGCGACTTTTAGACTTCCTAGGACACTATTGAACCTTACGCTCTGATACCAAGTTTGTAACTCCCTGAATTTGGTACCCGGAACATAATACGGTGCTCATGACCCCAAAGGACCACAAGCTAACCCATGATTGATATCTGTAACTGAGAACAGCATAACATACTATATAAATACGAAATAAAAAGATGAAAAGCCATAAGGTTCAAAAATCTATATAAACATAACATCTGGAGATACGGTATATCGATACCAAAATAACTAAAATAACTGTCTGAACATGCTAGTCTGAAGCCTCTAAACTATCTGAATAAGGATTTGATGGGACATGTACCCAACTAACTCAAACTGCTAAATAAACTTACTAAAAGAATGAAATAGTCAACTAATAACGTCCTCAAATGATGAGGACTTACTGCTAATCTGTCTGCTGAACGATTAATCTACTAAGGATGCTCTGGAGCTCGTGCTTTTGAACCTATTGTATAAAATACCATAGCGTAAAAGAAAAGTATGTGCCAGTACGTGAGAATGTATTGGTATGCAAGTGAGGTAAGCTGAATGCAAAGGTTCATATGCATGAACTATAACTAACTAAAATGAATATGAACATGACTACGTGAGGATATATGCATGAATACGTGAATAGTAACTGAAGTCATGATAATACTAAATCTGAATATTAATTACATGAGTGACTGTGTCTGACAGTCCTGATTCTAATAGAACTAGCTGAGTTCCATGATGAACTGTGTGACTATATCTGATAGTCCTAAATCTGAAGAACCATCTAAGTTCTTTTATTGAGACTGAGACTAAGACTGTGGGAGATAGTCATCTAACCGACATGCCCTTAATTAGATATTATAGCCAAGTTGGGGTCTAATTTATAACCTTAATTGGGAGGGTGTCAATACCACGCCACTGGAAAGGACGAGCTGTGAATGACATTCACCGAGCAGTGTTCCCAAAGGAGAATGGTGGGACCCTTCTCTGGCAGTGTTGATCCACCTCATCAACCCTCAAATGATAGTGTTAATGTCTCAACCTATGCTGGCTACATAGTTCTGGAATGCAAGGATTGCCTCTGAGGGTTACACCCTGTACAGTCAGTTTGTGCCCTCGTCCTTGGGTTTACTCGGTGCTGAATCTTACTCCCAACTGAGTAGATACTGAACTGATTATACTGAGACAAACTGAACTGAGTTCATTGAGTTCCATGGACTGATGGAATGTTACTAAATTCTGTTAACTGACTGAGTGCATGAGATTACTGAGTTTTCCTTAGTCATGTAGCTGATTGAATTCTACTGATCATGGCATGAATGAGACTATCATAAAACTGACACTGGATCAAGGCACACAACTAAATTGTCGGGTATAAATACACCTAGAACTCGATAGCATAAAAGTAATTTATGACACAAGTTCAAAAGCACAATAATGGCTACACGTATATCCATAATTCATTGACTAAGACATTTCATCAAACACTTGAAAGGCATTAACTTGTAAATGAATGGGGATTTCATACTATCATACTGTAATGGCACTTTTCCTTCACATAGGCATTTAATCAAACATATGGGGAATATACTTTGGTTATACCATTATCAATGCATCTAATTATCATGTTTGCATAAATATATTTGCAATTTAAACGGTTTATCATTAATATTATGCAAATCATCACATACTAGGATCAATCATTAGAACATGTAATTTAAAACATGAATCAAAACCCAACAACAACATCGACATGAATTTCAATTCAACTAAATCATGAACATTCATGAATACACAATCTTTGGAATTTGAAAAGAGATTCTTGAGCTTCATGGGTGAAAGGGACCCATGAATCAATACTTGACATACCTTGATTGTGAGTTTCTTGAAGTTCTTGGACTTGAAGAACTTGAATCTCTTATTTTCTTAAAGAAGGGTTGGGATCTTGTTCTTGGGGATTGATCTTTGAGAGAAACCCTAATTTGGTGTTGTAGATGAATAATGAAGTTATGACCCCTGGTATGGTATAATTAGGTGTTAAAAAGGGTGGAAAAGACCTAAACACCCTTATTAAAATGTCTTTAAATTGCTGAACGGGATCTGCGATGGCTTGGGCGATGGTCCATCGCTGGCTCGACAGCCCATCAACCTTTCCGTCATACTAGGCCAGAATGTGATCTTTCTGCCTTGGTTGTGATGGTTTGGACGATGGTCCATCGCTATATCGATGGTCCATCGGCCATTCCATCACGTCTGTCCAGAAGGTTGACTTACTGCCTCCACTGTGATAGTTTAGACGATAGCCCATCGCTAGATCGACAGTCCGTCAGCCCTTTCCGTCGCTCCTGGGCAGTTTAGACTACTTTCTGTATTTATGCCATAACTTTATACCCCGATACCGGATTCAGGTGAATTTGGTATTGATGGAAAGCTTATTCAATTTCCCACACAACAAAAAGTCAAAATCTTGAAAATTTCATGTGTATAAAAGTGGATTCATCCTTTAAAGGAAGTCTTAAATGTTTTTGGGATGATTTTTAAGCTAGATAGAAGTACGGGTTATCAACACCACATAACAAAAAAATTTTATCTTGTTCTTCTCACTTCATCTATAACCATAGTACAAGAAACTATACCAAAATTTTTCAAGAAAGATCAACAACTCTCTTAGCTAGAACATTACTATACTTTCATAACCACCACTATCCTGACACTAGGAGAGTAACTGAGGGAGTAGAGTACGAGATTCATAAATAGAAGTAATAGTATTTCGATACAATATATATTTGTTGCACAACTCAAGGTGGATTCTCTGATGTAAGATATAATTCGATATTCACGAAAGGCCTTACACATCAAAACACTTAGATCATAATTAGAGTGCTTAAACATGGATAAATATTGTATAGAGAAATAAAATATTAGGGATAGACACTAATTGAATACAAGGTATGTTGGTATACTGTCCCCTTAAACTAAAATAAGAGGAATTTTCTACCGTAAGAATAGATTTATCATGACCCATCCTTGAAACTTACCACCATGAGAAAATTAAAGATTTTCATCATCTTCCCCTTACCTCAAAGGTCACTATCCTAACCTTCAAATTATATCCAGTCATAAAATTTATACGCACAACACTCCGCACAAAGGGTGTATATCACTATGCACAAGAATGCAAACTCCTCTCAACAACTTTAATATAAAGACACGAAATTCTCTCTAGTAAATCCCTTCAAGAGTACTAGTCATAACTTTCTCCATCCTCTAAAGTCATCACCTTGCAACACTTAAATCACTTAAAACTCTATTTTCAACTCCTTCAAATACTATCCTTTGTAATACCCTAAACTTTTTTAGCTTAAATTCGTTCCTAGAATGTTAAGGGATATCTTTCAAAATAAATAATATTTGTTTCATATAGAATTTTATAGATTTAAACTTCCCATTGAAAAATTGAATAAGCTTTCCATCGATACCAAATTCGTCTAATTCCGACACTCGGTGGAGGAGTTAGAGCATTTTTAAGTTGGCAGTGTACCACCTGGGCAGTCACCGCATCTCGGAGGTGGTTAAATTCATAATTTTCATTTTTTAGTGGACCTCCATGATATTTTCTCATCGCATAGAGGTCGATTTTTCCATTTGTCAATTTCCAGTAGTCGAATGCTATAGTGGCACGTCGCGCTGAAGGCCAAAATGGCATCTCTATAGGGAATCGTGATGGTGGCGCATTGCGTTGAAGTTCTAGGGCTCAATTGTCAAAATTTAGTGGGACAACGTGATAGCTCCGCATCGTGGAGACCCCCAATTTCCCAGTCATCAAATTTTAGTGAGCCACCACAATAGTAGCGCGTCGTGGTGGCCCATTAAATCGGGACCCTAGTTCAATTTTCCAGTTTCGTTTAGGAGTTTAAAAAGGGTATTTTAGACAATTTCCAAGCCCCCAATTCCATCCAAACTCAAGATTTAAGCCTATTACAAGTATTTTATTCTTATATTCATCAAAGTTTCTCTCAAGCAAAACCCTAAGCTTCAACATTCAACTTCAAGAATCCCCAAGATTTCACCATTCTTTTCCCAAATCAATTCAATATTCAAATTTCCCAATTCAAGAATTCAAAGAATCATCATTCAAGAGCACAAATAGAATCCTAAAAGAAAACTTGTTCATCATCCAAGGTACGTGGGGTTTAGAACAAGGATAAACCTTTCATCCATGTGCCCAAAACTAATTTTGATTTCAATTTTACTGAATATTCTATGATTTCCCATGAAATTTAAGTTAGGGTTGATACCCAAATCCTCATTGATTTAGTTTATGACATTATTATGATATTTAAGGCTCCAATTGCAAGAAATTTACATATATTCATATTTGCAATTATAAGATTCGTATTATGAGTTATATACCATTATCTTGACTTAGATTGTTGAAAGCTTTGAAGATGATTATTAAGCAAGTTTAAATTAGATTATTGATGTAATTATTGATGCATTAAAGCTTTATACTTTGAGTCCTAAGTATTATTGATGATTTTATAAGGATATTATGATCTCAAGTCCTATTGACAAGTTTTGATTAGTGCTTTCAAAAGCAAAGATTGATATTTTGATCCTAAGCTAAGATAGGAACCCATATTATTCATATGGTTTATGATTTAAAACAAAGAGAAGCATAATTGGTTTTAATTATGAACCCTTGTGCTATTTTAAGGTGGATTTCCTAAAAGTTCTGAGCAATAAGTATGGGAGTAGTATTTAGCACCGAGTTGGGTATGATTCCAAGGTCTCATGCCCCAGAACTATAAGCCACCGTAGGTTTTAAACGCCCATAGTGGTCTAAGATAGTGATCACTTAAGTTAAGGTTCTATTCCGATAACAAGGATAGAATATCTCTCCCCAACGTGGAAAAGACATTGGACTCCATGTTAGCTCACATGGTTTATGTCGGTTAGAAGAAGTTCCCAAAGTTCCAAGATTTTTAAAGCTCCCAAAGCTTCTAAGTTTTGAAAGAAAAGAGTGATAGAAAAGCTTTTATAAGACTAAGTGTTATGAATCACTAGATTTACAAGTATGATTTGTTATTCATGATTTTATATTTCGGTATTTTTGATAATCAAGCTTATGTAAGTCATATACATCCAGCATGGATTTACTTTCTAATTATGATGATGTCTTACTTATGCATTACACTCCCATATACTCGGTACATCCTCAAAGTGCTAATCCACATATATGTCTATATGCTACATTGTCATATAATGTAGGTTCAGGTGCTCAGTATCAGCAGCGCGAGTAGTTCGAGCATCTTTATCTACGCTCCCACAGTTGGTGAGTTCTCATGATTTGAGGTCCTACTTATTTAGATTTCCAGCTTTTATAGTAATTGATTTATTGTTTTCAGTTTAGTCTGAGTCAGTTGGGGGTCTGTCCCAATGACTCTCTAGTTCCTTAGCAGTAGAGGCTTGTCGGACTACAAGTTTATTTACAGACTTTCAGTATTTTCTAGTCAGACAGTATCTTCAGTTTATTCAGTCCAGTTTTGGTATGAGATAACATTATTTCTTGACTAGTTTATCTTGAAGTAAGGTTTAGACCTAGTAGTAGGCTTAAAGGGTTAGCTTGGGGCTACTCATAGCCTTGAGAACTGTGTAACATCTCGGGATTAGATTCTAGGGCGTTATAGCCTTACTCTTCTAATATCATAACCTTATAATTAGACAAAATTTTAAAACTACATTAAAGGTTCACATAGTTTATCTATTTCTCCCTCAATTTAGCTCTACATAACACCATATAACAACTCCCTAGACTTCTCCATACTAAGAAATTTAAGAATATAAGGTAGGCATACATGGCACTCATAACTCAAAATCGTGTACAATTTATTCTTATAACCTGAGGCTCTTATCCATCTAATGATTTTGCCACCATTTCTACTTGAACACTAGACCTCATGCATATATCACAATTACACACCAATATAAGTAATCAACCTACGCTCTTTCACGTGTTATATCAAACCTACTAATTCACTCCCACAAATCTTGCATCACTATCCTCGAGCTAGCATTCTCATCACTACAATTAATATCTAAAGTTTAGCTTAATGTCTAGCAATAACCATGGACCACCAACAAAATATCCTACATAATATACTAGTCCACCAAATTGATAAATCCACCTAAAATCCTTATTTAACTCAACTATGGCCAACAAGCACATTCTTTCTCACTATATTAATACTACACCTTAATATTCCTTATACATCGTCTCACATACCAAACCAACTTACAACCACTAGATAAAAATCAAGGGGCTCTTATTGTATTAAAACTACCTAATAAGGATAGTCGATCTTAATCTTATTAGCTAACCCCTTTATGGTTTATGGAACATTCACCTCCTCACATCACATCCACTTACCCATGCATACACCCCAACTATCTTCAAAATTCTATAAACACCACCGAGTCCCCTCTTTTAATAATCTCCCTAAGTGAATGCTAAATTCATAAATTATTAGCTGACCAATTCTTCTATTCACAACCTATGATTTATTTTACTACTACCATATCTAGTCCTTATGAGCTAATTCTCATTCCAAATAAAGATGCAAATATTGCAACTAACCATTCTATTTCATAGACTATCATAAAAGCATTTCATTTAGCTAACACCATAAGAGTATACCACCCCAACACCTCACATAAAGGCTATGTAGTTACAACTATCTCTTTTCACTAAAATTTACCCTCACTCTGACTTATAAATATAAGATTCATATCACTGACCCCGGGATCACCTTTCTACTCATAGGTCATAACATCCCAATTTATACTAACTCTTAGGAGGGTAATACCACCCCCAATATGTGGATATGTATCCTTTTCTTAAGTGAGACATCTATAGTAAAGTTTTTGAAAGGGATAATTTTACACATCTTATCTCAGGCTAAAGAGCACGATCCATGAGGTTAGAAGGACCCTCCTGAATTAATGCACTTTGATACACTAATGGACTCCTTTCAAGTCCCTTACCATCCTATGACTTTTGATAGCTCATTCAAAAAGGATCATACTTTCAGGAAGCAAAGACTTCGCACTTGTATCGTCTCAACAATGAGACATAGCCATAAAGTAGAGCAAAGAAAAAAGTTGGATAATTTTCATATGGACAACACAATCACATAATCTAGAGTATGAAAGAATGAGAAATATCTCCTAAATGCCTTGTATCATCTTGATTATAAGTGTGGTGCACAACACACTCATAAGCAAGACTCTACTAGACATGGCTTTGTAGAAACTTCATTATGCCGAAACCTAGTATCTGATACCATCTTTATCACCGAACTAGGGCATGGCCGTGATGTGAATCCCAAGTCCACTGAGGACCGGAGGCCACCCTCTAAGCCTATTCCAATACAACTAAGAACACCTAGGAGCGGATGAACATCAATATAAGACAAATGTAATAAAAGATTCAAGAAAGTTATGCAAAGGATTAATATCTAAAACGTACACAATACCCCAGCCTACAGTATCCACAAAGCCTCTAACAAAAATTAAATACCAAAAAAGTATCTAGACATGCCCCAACAACAGCTAAAACTAGACCAAAGAAAAGTATATGACATAAGGATACCAAATCATGAAATAAGGTCTTCCGAAGTATGGAAGCTCACAACTTTAGTCTATCTTAAGGGAATTCCCACGATCACCTAGTTACTGTGCCGGAGGAGTAAAAGTATGGCCAGTTCCTGCATCACATGGGGATATAGCGTCTGAAGACGATTGGCGATTAGAGCACTAGAATGTAACTCAATGATAAAGGAATAAATAATTCCATGGATGATAATACAAAACTATTCAAATACCATGCATACCATCAAATGCAAATACATACATAAATATCACATGCAGGGAAATGGAACAAGGCTTAGCAGGAATATTAAAACAATAACCTGGATTATGTAGCTCAAACTTTATAAATATCCACCTATGGGCAATAGGGGTTCATATCCCCCTACTAAAAGGGCTTTGGTGCGTGTTAGTCATACGAATCAGAGGTATCAGAGAAGACCAGGGAATGCCCCGACCCTACGTCAATCCAATATATAACTAACCGTGAAGGCACACACATGGGTATAGTCGTATAATTACACTTGTAATCTTATCTTTGTGCCATAACAATCATGTTTAACTTAAGGGAATGCCTCGACCCCCTTTTAGTTTATTAAATCAAGTATGGGGGAATGCCTCAATCCTCTTCTTGTTTATTGAATCAGAACATAGCCAACAAGGACTTTAAAATCCTTTTTCATTGTTTAACCTCTTTAATCCATGAAAATACATAGGTGGGTAAGTGTAAACAAGTGACAATATCATATTCATTAATAATTTCACAAATAGGTTGAGGGAACACAATTCCAAATCTATAAATGAAGTTAAAATCATCAAATTGGGGATTAACCATGACCCTTCTATTAAATCATTATTCCCATACATCCCACAACATTTATAAAGATTAATAAAGCTTGAAGTTTGCACAATAAACCATGGAAAATATTTTAAACCAAACACATGCACAACCCTCAACCCATAGTTCAAAACCCATTATTAAAACCATAAATAATAATCAAATTTATGCCATTGACTAAGTATAAGTTCAAAGGAAAGGGATGCATGCCTTAATTACCAAGAAACTTGAAGAATACAACACCCATAGGATCCTAGATGATCACCTCCTTGAACCCTATTCTTGACTTGAAAAGGAGAATTTGAGAGAGGACTTTTTAGAGTGAAATAATCATTTTTCTGTTGTAAAAGCAGATGTAAATAGGTTAATATAGTGTTTAGGGGTCATTTATATGTGAAAGAACTTCAATACCCTTCCTCCCAAGTCAATAAAACCAAAAATTACCAAAATTAAAGCATCGGTGCATCGCGGAGGGTAATCTCTGTGATAAGCTCCACGATGTGCTGTTATTGCGGAGCCTTACTGCCTCTTCATAAAAATTCTCATAGCTTTTTTATCGGGTATCGAATTAAGGTAAAATTGGATGTGTTGTAAAGAGGACACATTGATCTATAATTTGTGGGTCTTAAGACCCAAAATTCAATATATTCCATAAGTTATACACGTTCAAAGTTGACCTTGGTAGAATTGAATTCCAAGATTTGGTCGATAATGAAAGTTCTTAACTTCACTTCACTCCAAGCATTTTCCACAAACATTCTTTCCCCTAAAAGGCACTATTCACACAATGATAATGATCATAACACCTATATTTATATAGAAATAATTGGATTCAAGTTTATACATGTAGAAACAACGATTTAAATTTTAGGCTAAAAATGTGGGGTGTTAGTTTCTTATGCTATTAGGAGACTTCTTATAAGCTTTTAAACTTGTTTGGATTGCTTATTCCTAAGGACTTCAGTTCACATACAATCTTGCTAAATCATGCAAAAATTGATTCCATGCTTTTATTTTCTTCCATTTTGAAGAGCTCATATTCATTGACTAGGGCGATGATTCTTGCCTTTTTGACTTTGGTTGTTCCTTTGTAGGTTGCTACTAATTTGTCCCACATCTCTTTTGTCATTTTGCAGTTTGATATTTTGTCATATTCCCCTTTTTAAATTTCCATTGTAGGTTACTTCTAATTTGTCACACATCTCTTTCTCCATTTTATAGGTTAATATCTTGTCATATTCAGCTCTGCTAACTACACAATAGAGTAGATTTATTGCTCTTGCATTAGTTTGAATTACCTCTTGTTATTCCTTGGTGACTTTGAAGTTTTTGAAGTCGTCCAAGTCAACACAGCTTGATTCCTTGTCCTTCTATTTTTCTTTGATTCTTGGAGTGGGTGTTGGTCTTTTCTTAATGATAACCCAGGCTTGGAAGTCATTTAACTGAACAAAAATATTGAATCTATTCATTCAACGAGAGTAGTATTATCCATTAAAGTATGGTAGTCTTGTGGATGAGTGATCGTCTTGAAGAAGGGCTTCGGGAATCTGATCATTTGTCATTGGATCGTTTCTCACGTGCGGTTAAGAAATGCTATTAGTGAAACCTACTCTGATATCCATTGAAATTTAAGATGGCGATGAATTGAAAACTTTTCCTAAGTCGACTGATCAATCTTGATAGTCAACTCACCTGCAGATTAGTATACTGAGTGAAACATATTAAACTTAAATGCGAAAATAAATTAACAAGTAAGAGAATAACACAAAGATTTATCCTAGTTTGAAACACCAATGTGGTGCCTACTTTAAGTCCCCTTAGGTTACAACGGTTCCCTTAGCGCTTTCAAAGTAGAGTTGGAGAACAAATATAGTGAACAAGTTCTAAATCTTATTTTGTTATTCAGATCTTATGACACAGTCTCAATTGGTATGACTAAATTGACTCAACCTTTTTCTTTTTTAACTATTAAAAATTTAAAGGTGCAAAGCTTTATAGAGACTAAGATTAAGACACACTGAGAATTTCTTGTGAAGTTGTGTATCCTCTCTGTCTTCAGTCTTCCCCTTTTATATTCTTCAGTTGATCCTACTCCTTTTCTTTAAAAGGTAAACCCAAGGGATTTCTTCTCAATCAAGGATTTTATTTGATTCCTTAATTGAGGATAGTACGTCCATATCTAATATGTTCATACATAAGACACAGTTTTCCTTTCTTCACAACCATTCATTTTTATATCTCAGATATGTCTATGAAGAGGGTGTGATCTTCTTTCCATATTGCTCCAGGATTTGCTGAATATATTTTTGGTAATCTAGGATCTAATGAGACCTTCTCTTGATGCCATTCTAAATCCAGCTTTAACTTTCATGTAATTACGGATTGTGGGATGTTCTTCAAAATATAGCTCCATGATGATCTTTCTTTCCTTTATTACCCTTCTGGTACATATTGGATGTTATAAAAAATTAGTTTGTCATTACTAAATCATATTATGCCAGTATGGAAAGCTTATAATTTGCCTCTTTTTGACAATGACAAAATATTAAAAATTAATTGACTTCTTTGTCATTGTAGTCGACTGACTCCCCCTATCTTGCTAACTCTGTGTTACCTTTATTACAGTTGACTGGATCAGCTCCCCCTTAGTTGTAGCTTATCTGATGTTGAACCTCTTTTCCCCATTTTAACATAATCAAAAAGAGCAGAGCAGATAAAACAAATAGAGGGATATAAGGTAGTGCACACATAATAGATAATCATGCAATGCTTGATGCCAAACAAAATAAAATTTCGTAGGACAAGTTAAAAATATCAGTTACAGACCCAAAAGAGAAAAATGGAAGACATCTTTTGAATAGTAGTCAGGAAGTTTATCAATTTTGCCATAAAATAGGTGAGAGTGTTATGCATATTGTGACAGAAACATTCGTAGGACTTTTCAAAAAATTTTGGTGAAACTTGTGTAGGAATTCTGAACATATATGGCTCATTGTTAGAGGATTTGATAGTGTCCACCCGTACAAATAGCTTGTTAAAAGGCTTGACACCCTCCTGCTTGAAATGATCAAGATATAAGCGCACCTTTCCCACATCAGTGCTGGTTTCCTTACCCAGCTATAACAATCTAGTAGTTGACTCCTGTAGAACTAGCAACCCTTATTCAAATTCCCTTATCCAATCCTTAAGTTCCTCAATTTCCTTTACCATAGAGAGCACAGGGTTAGTTATAGATTTGTTTTCCTTAGGGATCTCAAACTAGGTTTTGGAGAAATCCGTATTGCACCATTCATTTTTTACTAAGACATATCCCATGCTGGCAACTGTCTTAGAGTCATAGGTGGTTGAAACTTCTACCACAAGGTATTTATAGAGATCCATGGAGTAGTAAAGAATGATTCTGGTAATTAGCAGTCCATAGGTTAAACTAGCTGAGGCATGAGCATCTGTAACACTTTCCAACATATATTCCCAAAACTAGGCAACCCAATTAATTTTATACTTCTTAACTATGCAACACAGTACAAACACATCCCAACAAGTCATGTTACTAAGTAACCTTTTTGAGGAATTAGAGTGGTGCAATTAATGTAAGCCAAAATCTATACTTGAAATGAAGTTACAGAGAACCAAAGTTGGATAAATTAATTTTGGGTTCTGAAATAGACTTTTTAGCTTCCTCAAAGCTAACCTCAAAATTATCAGACCAAGAGTCATTTATGAATGGAAAGACCCCAGAGAACTTAGTAGTAAAAACCTTCTCAAATAAGAAGTTATTTAGAATGAATCTTGTTCCAAGCACCAAAGTTTCCAATTCACCACTATCTTGAGACAGAAGGAGATTCACATTAAAAATATGCATAGGATCCTCATAAACTTCCATACCACTGAGAAGAAGAACCATAGGTAAATCTTGGATTTAATAAAGGAACTTACATTGCAGTGGGATTCCTTTAGCTGTGAGAGATTTATAATTCTCTTGAGCAAAAACTTCTTCTATTACGAGCAAGTCCAGAACTTATGCATGTCCTCTAGTGGAAGAGAGTCCAGATAAGAGGGATTACTTACTTGAAAGAAAAGTTAGGGACAGGAGCGGAGTATTTTTTGTTAACGATTGATGACAGGTAATGAGAAGAGCCTTATTTAGAGGACCCAAAAATAAGGACTAGGTCATGGTTATCGAAAAAGCATTCTGGAGAAGGATTAGAAAGATTGGACATGGATTGTATTCTGGTCATTTAGAAAGGAGACATGGCAAAAGGAGTAGAAAAAGGAGAAAGAAAGATGAAGCGGAGGGAAGTTGAAAGGGGTAAAGTGAACTGAGGTGACTATTGAGGTAAAGGGACGACAAATATATTGGGAAGTGAAAAGGTACAGTGATAGTAATTAAGGGGAAATAAAAAGGGGGCATAAAAAGTAGTGGATGAGAAGGTAATAATGTTGAGTAAGAAAAAAATGTATATTTAGGTGATTTTAAACCAAAATAAATTGCTTACACAATTAAAGGTCATTAATGCAAAAAATACCAAGTTTTTCCCTTAAAAACAAAATCACTTCTCTAGTAAGGGTTTATTAAAAATGTCAGCAAGTTGATTTTTGGAATCAACAAAGTGTAAAGAAAAATCTACATTTTCTACATGATCGCGAATACAATGATGCTTAATGTCAATATGCTTAGCTCTAGAATGATGCACAATATATTTTATCAAACTAATTACACTTGTATTGTCACGCATAATAGGATACGATTCAAATGATAAATTGAAACAAGTAATTGATGCATAATCCATAAAATTTGAGGTCTACAATTACCAACGGCGATGTATTCTGCTTGTATAGTTGATAAGGCAACTAAAGTTTGTTTCTTGTTGTGTCATGAGATTAGGGCATCACCAAGAATTTGACATGTTCTAAATATACTTTTTCTATCATTTTTTTCACCTGCAAAATTAGCATCTGAGTATCCTACTAACTCAAAATTGGCTGAGTGAGGGTACCATAGTCTGATATCTTTAGTCACAGAGATATCGAATAATCCTTTTGGCTGCAATTAAGTGGGACCTTGGGAGTCAACAGGAACCTTGCATATTTGCAAATACAGAACATAATGTCTGGTCGACTGGCAGCTAAATAAAGTAGGGATCCAATTATTTCTCTGTACATCTTTTAATCTGCATCCTTTTCGGATGTGTCGGAGTTAAGATTTTTTGAAGGACTCATTAGAGTTTCAAAAGCTTTTCCCTTCTCTATTTCATATCTCTTGATAAGCTCCTTTATATATTTGGCTTGATTAATAAAGGTACCTTTAGGAGTTTTCTTGATTTGTAAAGCCAAAAAGAACACCAGTTCTTCTATTAGACTCATCTCATATTCTCCCTTTATCAACTTTGCAAAATTCTCACACAAGAAAATGTTAGGACTACCAAAAATAATATAATTGACATATATTTGTACAATAAGTAGATTAGAATCGACCTTTTAAATGAAAAGAGTAGTGTCTGTTTTACCTCTTTGAAAATTATTATTTAATAGAAAAGTACTCAACATATCATACCAAGCCTATGCAGCTTGTTTGAGACCGTAGAGTGCTTTTGAAAGTTTGAAAACATGATTTAGATAACATAAATTTTTAGAACTAGGAGGTTGTTTACATAAACTTCCTCATGAATGAATCTATTTAGAAAAGCACTCTTAACATCTATTTGATATAGCTTGAAATGTTTAAAAGCATCAAAGGCTACTAAAATTCAAATTAATTCGAACCTTGCCACAAGATCAAAGGTCTCATCGTAATCAATACCTTCTGATGGGAGCAGCCTTAAGCTACAAGTCTAGATTTATTTCTGGTAATCTTACCTTCCTCATTAGTTTATTCCTATAAACCCATCTGGTTTAAAAAATTAAGCAGTTCTTGGGTCTTTCAGCTATATTCTAAACTTGATTTCATTCTAACTATTCTAATTCTTCCATCATGGCCTCAACCCAAGACTCATCTTCTAGGGACTCATCAACCTTCTTGGGGTCGATTTAAGACACGAGCAATAGATGCCTATTTTCTTAATAACACTCTAGTCTACATCTTATCATTTGGGTTTCAATGATAAATTTATTTCGAAAGCCTTTATCGTGTATCTATTCTCTTTGAACATTTATTTTCATTGTTTCATCAATGGGAGTTGACTCTAGATGGACTATAGTCATCTCAGAGGTTTTTAGGAGTTATGTTTGCTCTGGCTCCAGACTGTAGATCATTTACCTGCTCTTCATCAAAAGTCAAGCTTATAGGAAAGTGGTTAGTTTAATCAAATACAATATGCATAGATTCTTTGACACACAGAGTCTATTTATTATAAGTTGTGTAAGCACGACTGGTGAGAGAGTACCTAAGTAAAATACCTTCATCACTTTGTCGGTCAAACTCCCCTAAGTTCTTCTTACCATTTTTATAGATAACACATTTGCATCCTAGAAAATCAAAATTACTGATATTAGGTTTTTTGCCTCTCTACAACTCATAAGGAGTCTTTTTTAGAATTGGTCTGATGAGGCATATGTTGAGAATATGACATATTGTCCTTACTGCCTCTGCCCAAAAGTGATTTGGTAGATTTATTCTAGGAGGCATGGTTCTTACGGTCTCTTAAAGAGATTTTCTTTGTTCCACCACACTATTTTATTAGGGAGATCAAGGAGATAAAAATTTTTTAGAGTAGTTGTTTTGAGCATAGTAATCATCGAAAGCTTGGCTTTCGAATTCTCCTTCATGATTACTATGAAAATAGGTGATGAAATGTCCTGCTTCTCTTTATACTCTTCTATAAAAGATCTCAAAATTAGTAAATGCTTCATGCTTGTGAGCAAGAACATTAATAACAAATATGTATCTTTTTCCATCATTACTTGTAGTCTTGGTGGGGACAAACAAATCCATGTTGATTATTTGAAAGGGTTTGGTGGTAGTGACACTATATTTGACTTTAAATAATGTCCAAGTCTTCATACCAAGTTGACAAGTATACAAATGTGATCCTTATAAAACTTTAGCTTTGGCAAACCTTCCACCAATTCAAGTTGGGAAAGTTTCTCAATGGCATGCATTTTGGTATGTCCAAGTTTTCTGTGCCACAACTATATGCCATTGTTTTGCACAGTAAGACATGTCAGAATAGGAAAATTAGTATTGTTTCAGATGTAAATATTGACAACACATTCACTGATAAGAGAAATGTCTTTTTTTTCATATTTGTGGAGCAACTCTCAGCTTTGAAAAATACTGCACATCCTGCGTCAAATAGTTGACTAATACTTAGCAGGTTGTGTTTGATTCCATCCATGAGATATACTTCTTGAGTTCATAGAAGGAGTTGAGCTTCACTGAGTCGACTCTGATGACGTCACCGTTGGAACTATCCCTAAATTCAGCCAATCTTCCTTAAATTTTCTTCAAAAAATAAAAAAATTCTTTCTTTCCAGTCATGTATTTGGAACATCCACTATCAATGACCCACAATCCTTTACTATAGCTTTTGCAGATATGTTCCTGCAAAATAAAAAGATTAATTTTATTTAGGTACCCAAGTTGTGTTGGGTCCTTGAGGGTTAGATGTGCTTCTTTTGGGTCACCAAACTCACACACCTTTAGACTTTTATTTGCACTTGTGTGATGTGTTCCCCTTTTTACCAGAAGTGTAGCAGACTGGTCCTTGAAAAGAAAAATAAGTTTTAGCAGACTCAAATAAACTTGATGAAGAGCTTGATTTAGCTCTAAAAGAATGTGACCTTATGAAATTGTGACTTGGTGATTTTATAATGTTGTTTAACCATATTTTTCCATCATCAAGTTCTTCTTAAAGTAGATCAGTTTTGATTTGACATGCTTCAAGTTCAATTTGCCATATCCTTTTTTCCTCTTCAAGCTTTTATTTTAATCAATCTTGCTAATTTTTTTTCTTAAACAAGTTTATTACATTCATCAATAACTTTTTGAAGCCCGTCGGTAATTATATCAAGATTTGTTTGAATAAGGTTATAATTATGACAATTGAAGGGTCTTACCTCACATGATTCACCCATGCCATGAAGCACATGTTGGCTATTTCTGTATCATCTTCAGTTTCATCTTTTTCACTCCATGCCCCAAAGTTATTGTTTTTCTTGGATGATGTTATCCTCAACTCTGGACAATTTTTTAGTGTGTCTCGATTAACCACAATAATAGCAACGATTATCATTCCTTGTGAATTCATTATTCTTATAACCTTATGGTCTCTGCTGCCTTTGTCACAAGATCTACCTTACTCTATGATTTATGAGAACCATTCCCTCGTTGTTGTCTTTATCTAGGGATTTTTCTTCTCCAATTATTATGACATTTAAGGCCACTATTTTCTTCCTTTCTTCTTTTCTATACCTATTTATATGAATTTTTTCATAGGTTATGAGGTTACCTCTCAATTCATCATAGGTCGTATGGTGCAAATCCCCGTCTTCTAGAATGGCAACTTTAGTTTCTCATGCTTTTGGGAGACTTCTTACAAGTTTTTGGACTTGCAACTGTTTGGATAGATTATTTCTAAGGACTTCAGTTCACATATAATCTTGCTGAATTGTGCAAACTTTGATTCCACATTTTCATTTTCTTCTATTTTAAAGAGCTCGTACTCATTGACCATGGCATTAATTCTCTTATTTTTTACTTTGGTGGTTTAATTGTAGGTTACTTATAATTTATCACACATCTATTTTTCCATTTTGTAGGTTGATATCTTGTTGTATTCAGCTCCACTAACTGCACAATAGAGTAGACTTATAGCTCTTGCATTAGTTTGAATTACCTCTTATTGTTCCTTGGTGACTTTGAAGTTTTCAAAGTCGTCCAAGTCAATATTGCTTGATTCCTTGTCCTTCTATTTGTCTTTGATTCCTGGAATGTGCTTTGGTCTTTTATTAATGACAACCTAATCTTGGAAGTCATTTGACTGAACAAAAATCTTAAATCTATTCTTCCAATGAGAGTAGTGTTATCCATTAAAGTATGGCGGTCTTGTGTATGAGTGATCGTCTTTAAGGAAGGCTTCTGGAATCTGATAGTTTGCCATTAGATCTTTGAGTACGTACGGTTAAGCAATGTTGTTGGTGAAACTGCTCTGATACCAATTGAAATTTAAGAGGGGGGTAAACTGAAAACTTTTCTTAAGTCAATTGATCAGTCTTGACAGTCAACCCTCCTATAGATTAGTATACTAAATAAAACATATTAAACTTAAATGTGTAAAAAAATTAACAACTAAGTAAGAGAATAACACAGAGATTTATCTTAGTTTGGGACACCAATGTGGTGCCTACTTCTAGTCCCCTAGGGTTACAAGGGTTCCCTTGGAGCTTTCAACATAGAGTTAGAGTACAAATATAGTGAACAAGTTCTTGATCTTATTTTGTTATTCAGATCTTGTGACACAGCCTCAACTGGTATGACTAAGTTGAATCGACCTTTCTCCTTTGTAACTATTGTAAATTTATAGGTACAAAGCTTTATATAGACTATGATTGAGACACACTAAGAATTTCCTATAAATTTATGTGTCCTCTCTGGTCTTTAGTCTTCCCCTTTTATATCCTTCAGTTCATCCTGCTTCTTTTCTCCAAAAGGGAAACCCAAGGGATTCATTCTCAATCAAGGATTTAATTTGATTCCTTAATTGAGGATAGTACGTCCATATCAGATATGTCCATACATAAGATGTGACTTGCCATTCTTCACAACCATGCATTTCTATATCAGATATGTCCATGAAGAGGGTGTGAACTTCTTTCCATGTTACTATACGATTTGCTTAATATCTTCTTCACAATCTAGGATCTAATGAAATCTTCTGTTGATGCCATTCTAAATCCATATTTGTCTTCCTTGTAATTAGGGATTACACGGGATGTTCTTCCAAATATAGCTCCATGATGATATTTCTTGCCTTGATTACCCTTCTGGTACATCCTACATGTTATCAATGAACACCACTCTTCTCCTTATAGTTATTCTTTCCTGTAGTAGTTTCGACCTTGATTCCTTGCCTCGAGTTCCAAGTGTCCTGATCAAACCCTTATCCGTTGGTTCAAAAACTCCACAACTCTCTATCTAAATAGTTTACCTCTTTGTCAATTTCTGAATCAAATAACCTAGAAGCCTTAACCGATGTGACCACTGAATTAAACATCTTAAAACTCATTATTGCAAACTAATTTGTCAGTATCTAATCTCTGTCCTTAGATGAGAAACCTCTTAAGCCACTATATCATCTGAAACTCTGTGCACGCTGGAAGCCCCAATAGTATAAATATTAGTGCCTCTTGCTGCCTCTCGAGTATGCCACTCTCGGTTGGTAAGAGAGATCTGATCTAGTATATCCGATGTTGCCTCCCAACGCAGGTACATGAATACTCTACCAATAATAGTATCTGCCATAGCTTTGGAACTGGTATTTGGGACTAGATAGAATATTTCAAGTAAGTTGCTTCTTGTAATTCTATGATTAGGCACGATCATTAATTTCTTCTTAAATTGAAACCATGCCTCATACATAGATTCAGAATGCAATTGCCTAAAATTATAGGTCTCATCCTTTAACTGTAGCATTCTGGATGGAGGGAAGAAATGGTCTAAGAATAATTTTTGCAATTCATTCCAAGTAGTAATGGACCTATGAGATAGTTTCCCTAACCATAACGTTGCTTCATTAGTTAGAGAGAATTGGAACAACTAGAGTGTCAAAGCTTCCTGATCTAACCCAATTATAGTGTATGAAGTGAAAATACTAATAAAATTAATAAGTTGCATGTTTGCATCATCAGTCGACAAGCCAACAAATACATCTTTCAAATTTAACAACTGGATCATAGCACTAGTAATGTTGAACTTCACACCTGGAGGAAATGTAGAAGGAGTGATATGGTGGTAAGTATTGATAGGCTGGAAGTACTTGAGCTCTACCCCTTCGACCTCTATCTTAGTTTTTATCGAGTTTTGCTCGACGTTGTTGTTTCTATCTTGATCTGTCTGTCTCTCGAGATACATGACAAGCAACCTTATTATCTATTATCTCATTTTTCTCTACTAGTAATTGCTCAATAGCCTGCTCCACTGTCTCCTGAGGAGGTAGGGGAGGCAAATCATGTGGATCATTATAAGGTAGCTCATGACGAGTGTCTCAAATGTGTTGTGACGTTCTATGATTCTGTCGTAGGATTGTATCTGGCTCTGGATTAAATTAAATCAAGGGATTTCCTTGACTCCTAATACTAGGCATACAGTGGTATATGCCCCAAGAAGAATAGAAAAGTAAAAGTTGAAAACCTCAACAACTTCAATCAAAAAATCCGCAATCGTATTCCAAAAAATGACTCCAAAATTTGATATCACCCAAACTATACCCTCCAAGAAAATATAATACGATCGCTGTCAAATTATAGTAACCCAACTAGGTTGGGGTCGATCCCATACGGAATAGGTCGAATCTATCTCTTGAACTTACTGAAGTAGCCATAAGTGTAGGAAAGTAAATAGGGGGATTTTGTAGTAAATCGTAAAAGTAACAAGTAGGGAATGCTTTTGGTTGTAAACAATCTGAGACAAATATTAGGATTGTGTCCCCCTGGTTTCCTAACTCAGTAGGTTTCTCGTGCTCAATCCAACTATCTCACTGCCACACATACAGAATCAAAGAAGTTAGGTATTACTAACCATCTTGTAAATGCTTTGGTAAATCTCACCCTTTACCTTGTGTCTCAAGGAATCGCTTGACCAACCCTTATCTTTGATCCCAGTTTAACTATCATCTTATGGGTATCTAGTTATTAGATGAGGATTGATAGCTTTAAATCACTGTTGTAATCCTATTTTCCCAATCTCAATCTCTCATGTGAAGACAATCTCAAATACAGGCAGGTTCTTAGACTTGGCTACCACTATGAAAGTATTTAAACTTAATAAGATCACAATACAAGAGTAAATAGTGATCCAAAATTATTTGACTCATGACTTGGAGTTAGCTACCGTGGTATTTGCTTTGAAAATTTAGAGGCACTACCTCTATGGTGTGCATGTTGATATTTTCACTGACCATAACAGTCTCTAGGATGTATTTTCTCAGCGTGAGCTGAATCTTCGACAAATAAGGTGGTTAGAGTAATTGAAATATTATGATATGAATGTAATCTATCATCCGGGTAAGTCCAATATGGCGGCAGATGTGCTAAGTAGGTTGTCCATGGGTAGTGCGGCTCACATAAAAGAAGAGGAATGGGAGTTGTCCAAAGAAGTACATAGATTGGCCCATTTGGGAGTACATTTGCTTGGCACTGATGATGGTGGAGTGGTAGTTCAGAACGGTTTGTAATCATCTTTGGTGGTGGAAGTAAAGGAAAAACAGTGAAATTATCTCATACTTAACCAAATATTAGAAGCAGTCCAGCAACAGAAGGTTGAGGTTTTCTCCCAAGGGGGAGATGGTGTACTTCTCTATCAAGGAAGGCTTTATGTTCTAAATGTAGACGGGCTAAGGGAAAGGATACTAGCCGAGGCTCATAGTTTGAGGTATTCTATTCATCTGGATACTAATAAGATGTGCCGCAACTTGCAGAAAGTTTATTGGTGGAATGGTATTAAGAGGGACATAGCAGAGTTTATGGCCAAGTGTCCCAATTGCCAGGAAGTTAAAGTTGAACACCAGAGACTGGGTGGTACACTATAGGAGATCAGCATCCCTACCTAAAAGTGTAAAGTAGTGAATATGGATTTCATCATAGGGTTGACTTGTACAAGACGTCAGTATGATTTAGTTTGGGTCATAGTAGATAAAATGACTAAATCAGCCTATTTCCTACCTGTAATACTTCAGATACAGTGGAAGACTATGCCAAAATATATAGTCGTGAGTTAGTAAGACTTCATGGGATACACTTTTCCATTATTTCAAAGAAAGGCATGCAATTCACTTCACAGTTTTGGCAGTTATTTTAGAAAGGCCTTGGTACAAAGGTTTAGCTTAGTACTGCTTTTCATCCGTAATATGATAGTCAGGCTGAATGCATAATTCAAACATTAGAGGACATGCTGAGGGTGTGTGTTTTAGACTTATAAGGAAGTTGGGATGACCACCTACCTTTGATTGAGTTCGCTTAAAATAATAGTTATCATGCTAGCATTTAGATGGCTCTATTTGAAGCGTTGTATGGGCATAGAAGCAGATCACCAATAAGGTGGTTTGAGGTTGGTGAAGCGGCTTTGATTGGGCTGGACTATGTTCTTAAATCTATGGAAAAGGTTTAGCTGATCCGTGAGAGACTGAAAAATGCTCAAATCCATTAGAAATCGTATGTTGATGTAAAAATATGAGAGCTCAAGTTTGAAGTGGGCGATTGGGTATTTTTAAAGGTATATCCTATGAAGGGTATTATGAGATTTGGAAAGAAGGGAAAACTGAGCCCTTGATATATTGGCCCTTATAAGATACTGAAGCATGTAAAAGTGGTCGCCTACAAATTGAATCTTCCATCAAATTTAGCTACAAGTCACCCAGTGTTTCATGTTTCGATGCTTAAGAAGTGCATTAGAAATTCGTCCTTATTAGTTCCCCTAGAGAGTACTGGGGTCAAGGATAATTTGTCGTATGAGGATATTCCGGTGAAAATACTTAATAGTCAGGTCCGAAGGCTAATAAATAAGGAAGTAGAGTCAGTAAAAGTTCTTTGGAGAAACCAATTGGTTGAATGGGCTCCTTGGGATGATGAAGTAGATATCCAAAAGGTAAATAGTTATTTTCAGCCACAACTCTTACTCTTTAAGCCAGTTTAAGTATTCTTAAGTCATATCTTATGTTGTGAATGATTAGATCCTTGTGATATATATAAGCTTGGTTATAAGTTTAGTGTAGAGGTGTGGTTTCTTTTCCAAATTCCAATCCTAGATGAATCATATTCGAGGATGAATGTTCCCAAGGGGGAGATAATGTTAGGGGTGTCAAAATGAACCCAAATTGAGTTGACCTGTCCAACCCTCCAAAACTTAATAGGTTGGGTTAAAGATAATTTGCTATTAGGTAAATCTCAACCCATTAAGTCCCAACCCATTTTCAAATTGGGTTCAAATGAGCCCAATCAATCTTTAATTCAACCCGCTTAATAGAAAAATTATTTTCTTAATGAAAGTAAGAAAGAAAATGACAATTTGTCCATTCTCAAAATCACCCACCTCACCTCACCCCCACCTTACCCCAACCCCACCCCGCCTCCCTTAATAAATTATTTTGTTTCTTAAAAAGCTCTTTATAATTTTTCTTCTTGTCCCCACCCAACCTCGTCCTCATTCACCCCTTCTTACCCGAACCCCCACCCCCACCCTAAAAAATTAAAAATCTTTTAATTTTTAAAAGTAAATAAATAAATTTTATTTTTTGAACAAAAAATTAATCTTACCCCATATCTCCCTACTCCCTACACCCCCATACCCTCCCCCCCTATACGACATATCCCCCCCCCCCCAACCGTATATTTTAAAAAAAAAATATTTTTTCTAAAAAATAAATTTAATTTTTTTAAAGAAAAATCTTACTTCAATTCCCATCCTTTCTCTAACCCCTACCCCCCACACCCACCCCCCCACCCCGCCCCCCCCCAATTTTTTTTTAAGAAAAAAATATTTATTTTTTCTTAAATTAAATCTCTTTTCAAAAAAAAAAAAGAATTTACCTCAACCCCCATCCTAAACGCAACCCCTCCTACCCTCTGACCCCTTACCCCACACCCCTCCCTAAAAATGAACTTTTATTTTTAAAAAAATTAAATTTAAAAAAAAATATTCTTCCCTTACCCACCCACCCAACTTTTCAAACCTATTCAAATTTATTTTCTTTACAATAGGTAAATATTAATATGTTAATATTTTTTTTAGACTAAGAGGGTTAAATTGGACGGGTAAAGACCCAACCTAATTTTTACCCATTTTAACCTAACCCATTTCAATCCAAAGTGAATTTGAGCGGGTCATGACCCAAACTGATATCTAATTCAACCCATTTAATATCTTTAATCTCAACCCAACCCGCCTATTTGTCACCCCTAGATAATGTAATACCCCACAAGTTTCTAGATAAGTTTCCAACTATTCGATATATTAAATACCCTGAAGTTATGATGTCAAGCAATAATTAAGTGGCATGACCATTTATCTAGTGTATAAAGTGTTTTTGGTGTGAATCATGGTCATAGGAAGCACTTAGAGCAAGTTGAGTTGAGAACACATATATCAACTGAGTTTTAGTATTCAATCCGACAAGGGTCAAATTTAAATAAGTGTAACTCTTAGAATATAATGATTCAGGTGTCCAACTATATATCAAATAAAAGATCTTCAAGTATTATTTCCAACGCATCTGATTTCACCTTAATCTGATATTGAAATAGAAAGTTGTTCTCATTTTACTCTGGAGTGTTTGTCTATCAACAAGGTGATGACTAAGTTGACAAGCCGCCAACAAGTTGATAAGTTATCAACTTAGTCATCAGCCTTAACCAGAATATTTAGGTAAGGTGACGACTAAATTGACACGCCGTAAGCATGTTGATAAGTTGTCAACTATCCTTAACCAGAATACTTAGGAAAGGTGACGACTTAGTTGATAAGCCATTAACTAGTTGACAAGCTATCAACTAAGTTATCAATTGAAAATTTCTGCAATTTTTATTTTTATTCCTTAGGGGTAATTCTGTCTTTTAATCATATTAAACTCCTCTCCCATGATTTAAATCCTCCAATAAATTCTTTTGCCCATAAAAGTATCAGTTCACAAAGCTCATTATTCTCTCCACTCTCAAGAAGAAAAGAAGTAGGGTTTCTCTCAAGAGTTCAATCCCAAGATAATCACTAAATTCAAGTATGTGGGGTTTTGAAAAAGGTTAGTCCTTTCATCCTTGTGCCCAAAGAGCATGGTTTTAAGATTTAATTTATTTATTTTGAATTAGGATTCATACCCAAATAGCCATACTTTTGAATTATAAAACTACCATGAGAATAAAAGCCTTAATTACATCAAGCATTGCATATATTCATATTTTGACTCATAAGATTCACATTGTTATTTGAAGTTCATTATTTTGACTGGGATTGTTGAAAAATTTCAAGGTGATTAGTGAGCATGAATTTTTGTAATGGGTTTCTATGAATTAAAGCATAAACTCTAAGTTCTAAATACAAGTATTGAGTTTACAAGAAGATTATGCTCTTAAGTTCAATTGATAAGTTTTATGACATGATTTAAAGAAAAGACTAATCATTTGATCCTAACATAAGATATGAAATCCACAGTTGTTCATCTTGATTATGACTTAAAGGTAAAGAGAAGCATAACTGGTCTTCATTTTATAAATTCTTATGTTATTTTAAGGTGGATTTCTTAAAGTATGAGCATATAAGTATTCTAGGAGTAGTATCTAGCATCGAGAAGGGAATACAAATAAGTGTATCCTAAATTCTTAGAAACTATAAGCCACCGTAGGTTAAGCTTTTTCCCAATATGGATGAAGTTCAGTGATCACATAAGTTAAGGTTCTATTCTGATGGCAAGGATAGGAAAGTTTTTCCTAACATGGGTAAGATGTTGGACTACATGGTAGCTCACATGGTTTATGTCAGTTAGAAGAATCTCTCATATGAAAGAGTAAAAGTAAATCTTTTAGAAACTAAATTTTATGGTTCACAAAGTTTATTCTTATGTTTCATTATTCATGTTTATGATCTTGCAGTATTTTGTTTACATCAAGTTCAAGGTGAGTCATTTACACATAGCATGCATCATTTGAAAGTTTACATGTACATTCAGTTATTGTTTTACTTATCCATTTACCCCCACATACTCAGTACATTCTAGAAATACTGACCCACATATATGTTGATGTGCTACATTATCTTATAATGTAGGTTCTTATGCTCGTTTCTAGCAGCATGATTAACTATGAGCATCATAACCTACATCTTGACTTTTGGTGCGTCCTAATAGTCCGAGGACCCTATTTATCAGACTTTTATTATTGATGAAAGTATTTTAGATATCTAATTTTAGTTTGTGTTTAGGTCAGCTGGAGTCTGTTCTAGTGGCTCTCTAGTCAGTAGTAGAGGTTTGTCAAAATGTGTTTATGTTTTGAGTTCAAAGTGTTTGATTAATATTTCCAAGTTAAGGACCTTCTTTAAAGAAATGAAATCATTTATCTTTAAGTTTCTATATAATGGTAGTTCATTTTTCATGTGAGTTACAAGCTTAGTAGGTATCATGGGTTAGCTTAGGGTTATTCGTAGTCTTGAGAATCATGTGACATCCAGGGGGTACTTTCGAGGTGTTACTAACTTGGTATTAGATCCTAAGGTTTTAAAGAGTCCTAGGGAGTCAGACAAGCTGCGTTTTGTAGAGTCTTGATCGTAAATATAAAATGCGCCACATTTATGAGTAGGAGAATACGGGACGAGTTAGGAATCTTCTTTTTTTTCATGATCTATCATTCTTATAGTTGTCTCTATCTACCTTAACTTATGCTCTTATGTGACAGAATATGCCTCCTCATCGAGTCGAAACCCTCAGAAATAGTGACCAACCACCCCTGCACGCCGACTATCTAAATGAGAATGTGTCTCATACTAAATTTTGGACTGTCTTTTAAGAATTTGATCAGGCTATGAATGCCAATGTTTAGGGCAACAAACAAACAACAGTTCCACTTCAACAAAATTGTAATTTAGCTATAACCAAAATTTAGGATTTTATGATGATGAATCCACCTAAGTTCCATAGGTCGAAGGTGGATGAAAATCCTCATCTCTTTACTGATGAGGTGAGAAAGATTACTCAGATCATGCATACTACTAAAAAGGAGAGTGTAGAGATGGATTTCTATAGGCTGAAGGATATTGCATATGATTGGGTCACTATGTGAAAGAATGGTAGGGGTGAGAATGCAACTATTATGAGTTGTAAGGTATTTTAGGATACTCCTCTAGATAGGTTCTTTCCTCATAAGATATGAGAGGCTAAGGTGGAGGAGTTCATGAACCTAAAGTAGGGCTCTATGACAAAGAAGAAGTACTACCTTAAGTTCACTCAGTTGTCTAAGTATGCTCCCGAGTTGTTATTCGACTGTAGAGCTCATATGAGTAAGTCTGTTACTAGGGTGTTTGATTTGGTAGTCAAGGAGTGTAGGACTGCCATACTGATTGGGAATATGGATAATTCTCCGTTGATGACTCATGCTAACCGGATTGAGGTAGAAAAGTTAAAGAAAAGAGAGAAGAGAAATAAGAGGGCTAGGACTACACAGTTTGAGTATAGTCAACTGAGGTCTAGAAGGGGAAGCCATTCATAGTTCCAGGGTCATTTATCAATTTTTGCGCCATCTTCAACTAGTGCCTCTGCACCCAAGACCAGACGGGAGCATTGGGGTAGGACTTTGAATTTGAGGTCTCAAAATAGTGTAGTTAGGAGGCTTAGTTACCCGACATATGCAAAGTATGACAGGACCCATCTTGGTGAGTGTTTGATGGGTGAAAGGGGTTGCTATAGTTATGGTAATCTAGGCCACAGAATCATGGAGTATCGGTAAGCTAAGCAGGGAAATAGGGATGTTCGTCCTCAGACTCAGGTTACTAATGCACTAGCTCAGCAGGGACGCCCAGTTCCTCCACAAGGTGCATCATCCAGTACCCATGGTGGTCAACGCAAAAATTAGTTATATGACCTTCAATCCCACCAAGATCAAGAGAGTTCACTAGATGTTATAATTGGTATACCTTGTGCCTTTCACCTTGATGTATATGTGTTGTTAGACTCGAGATTGTTGTTAGATTCGAGATCAAATCTCTCTTATGTAACTCCATTGGTTGCTGTAAATTTTAGGTTAGGTCCTAGAAATTTCTCTAAGCCCTTCTCAGTTTCTATATTTGTGGGTGATTCAATTATTGCTAGATAAGTCTATAAGAAGTGTCCTATCACCTTCCTCTAAATTGTCACACTAGTGGATCTAATAGAATTAGAAATGGTAGACTTTGATATCATTCTGGGCATGGATTGGCTCTATTCATGCTATGCATCAATAGATTGCTGCACCTATGTGGTGAAGTTTCAGTTTTTGGGTGGGAAGTTAGTTCTGTGTCTCCCAAAGGTTGTTTTATCTCTTATCTTAAGGCCAGAAAGTTAATATCAAAGAGGTGTATCAATCATTTAGTTCGAGTCAAAGAACTAAGTCTGAAGCCCTGATAGTTCACTTAGTCCGTATAGTCAATGAGTTTCTTGAGGTTTTCCCTGAAGATCTGCCAAGGGTACCTTCCAACAGAGAAATAAAATTTGGTATTAATTTTCTTTCTGATACTCAACCCATCTATATTTCTCCATATTGTATGGCCCCGACCTAGCTTAAAGAGTTAAAGAAAAAGCTTAATTACCTCTTAGATAAAGGTTTCATAAGACTCGGTGTCTCTTCGTGGGGCGCTCCAGTCCTTTCGTGCGCAAGAAAGATAACACTCTTAGAATATGTATAGATTATAGACAGCTACACAAGGTTGCCACCAAGAATAAGTATCCTATTCATAGAATTGATGATCTTTTTTATCAACTTCAGGGTGCCAAGTGGTTCTCTAAGATTAGTCATAGGTCAGGATACCATTAGTTGAACATTAGAGATCAAGACATTTTGAAAACAACTTTTCGGATGAGGTATGGCAATTTTGAGTTTGTGGTTATGTTATTTGGACTAATAAATGCTCCTGCAGCCTTTATAGATTTGATAAATAGGGTCTTCAAGTAGTACATGGATATGTTTGTCATTGTCTTTATAGATGACATACTGGTGTATTCCAGGAGTGAGGAAGAATATGAAGACCATTTGAGAGTAGTGTTACAGACCCTCAAGGACCGTCAATTGTATGTAAAGTTTGGTAAATATTTGTTTTGGTTGGAATCTATTACCTTTTTGGGGCATGTCATTTTAGGGGCTGGTATTTATGTAGATCCTCAGAAGACTAATACAGTTAAGCACTAGCCTAGAACCATCACTCCATCCAGCATCAGAAGTATTTTGGGTTTGGTTGGGTATTACAGGAGATTCATTGAAGGGTTCTCCTCTATAGCTGCACCATTAACTAAGCTGACCCAAAAAAAAGTAAAGTTCATATGGTCAGATAAGTAAGAGAAGAGTTTTCAAGAGTTAAAGGATAGATTGACTTTGGCTCTAGTGTTAGCTTTATCGAAAGGGTTAGACGGATTTGTGGTGTATTATGATGCTTCTAGAGTTGGGTTAGGTTGTATGTTAATACAGAATGGGAGAGTGATAGCTTATGCCTCCAAGAAACTTAAGAAACACGAAAAGATTTACATGACTCATGACTTGGAATTAGTTGTCATGGTATTCACTTTGAAAATTTGGAGGCACTACCTCTATGGTGTGCATGTTGATGTTTTTACTAACCATAAGAGTCTTCGGTATGTATTTTTACTAGTTAGAGTTATTGAAAGATTAAGAATGTACTCTATCATTCGAGTAAGGCCAATGTGGTGGAAAATGCACTAAGTAGGTTGTCCATGGGTAGTGTGGCTCATGTAAAAAGAAGGAGCAAAAGTTAGCCAAAGAAGTACATAGATTACCCCATTTGGGAGTACATTTGTTTGACACTAATGATGGGAAAGTGGTAGTTCAACACGGTTCAAAATCATCTCTGGTGGTGGAAGTAAAGGAGAAATAGTGAAATAATCCCGTACTTAACCAAATATTAAAAGCAGTCCAGCAACAGAATGAGGTTTTCTCCCAAGGGGTAGATGGTGTACTTCGATATCAAGGTAGGCTTTGTGTTCCAAATGTAGACGGGCTAAGGGAAAGGATACTTGTTGAGGCTCATAGTTTAAGGTATTCCATTCATCCAGGTACTACTAAGATGTACCGCAACTTACGTGAAGTTTATTGGTGGAATGGTATTAAGAGGGACATACTAGAGTTTGTGGCCAAGTGACCCAATTTCCATCAAGTTAAAATTGAACACTAGAGACCGGGTGGTATGCTATAGGAGATCAATATCCCTACCTGGAAGTGGGAAGTAGTAAATATGGATTTCATCACAGGGTTTCCAAGTACAAGACGTCAGCATGATTCAGTTTAGGTCATAGTAGATCGAATGACTAAATTGGCCTATTTCCTGCCTGTCAAGACTTCAGATACAGTGAGAGATTATGCCAAAATGTAAATTCGTGAGTTAGTAAGGCATCATGGGACACCCTTATCCATCATTTTAGATACAAGTACGCAATTTACTTCATAATTTTGGCAGTCATTTTAGAAATGCCTTGGTACAAAAGTTTAGCATAGTGTTGCTTTTCATCCGCAGACCAATGGTCTGGCTTAACGCATAATTCAGACATAATAAAAAATGTTAAGGGAGCGTATTTTAGACTTTAAAGAAAGTTGGGATGACACCTACCTTTGATTGAGTTTGGTTATAATAATTGTTATCATGCTAGCATTCAGATGGATCCATTTGAAGTGTTGTATGGTCATCGATGCAAATCACTAATAAGGTAGTTTGAGGTTGGTAAAGCGGCTTTGATTGGGCCCGACTCTATTCTTGAAGCTGTGGAAAAGGTTCAGCTGATTCGTGAGAGACCAAAAACTGCTCAGAGTCATCAAAAATTGTATGCTGATGTAAGAAAAAAAGAGCTCAACTTTGAAGTAGGCGATTGGGTATTTTTTAAGGTATCACCTATAAAGGGTATTATGATATTTGTATAGAAGGGAAAATTGGGCCCCCAATAAGTTAGACCTTATGAGATAGCAAAGCATGTCAGAGTGGTCGCCTACGAATTAAATTTTCTATCGAATTTAGCTCCGGTTCACCCAGTGTTTCATGTTTCGATACTTAAGAAGTGAATTGGAAATCCATCCTTAGTAGTTCCCCTATAGTATTAGGTTCAAGGATAATTTGTCATATGAGGACATTCCGATAGAGATACTTGATAGGCAAGTTCGAAGGCTAAGGAATAAGGTAGTAGCATTAGTAAAAGTTCTCTGGAGAAACCAATTGGTTGAAGGGACCACTTGGGAATCTAAAGCAGACATGATGACCAATTATCCTCATCTCTTTTTTTCCAACTCAGCTCCTACTGAGGGTAAATAGTTATTTTTGGCCACAACTCTTACTCATTAAGCCTGTTTAAGTATTCTTAAGCCATATCTTATGTTGTGAGTTATTGGATCTTTGTGATAGATATAATCTTGTTTATATGTTTAGTGTAGAGGTGTGGTTTCTTTTCCAAATTCTAATCCATGATGAATCACATTCGAGGACGAATGTTCCTAAAGGGGAGATAATGTAATACCCCAAAAGTTTCTAGAAAAGTTTCCAACTATTTGTTTATGATTAAAGACACCGAAGCGGTGATGTCAAGACATAATTATGAGTTTTTGACTGGGATTGTTGAAATATTTCAAGGTGATTAGTGAGCATGAAATTTTTATTATAAGTTTCTATAAATTAAAGCATAAATTCTAAGTTCTCAATACAAGTATTGAGTTTACAAGAAAATTATGCTCTTAAGATCCATTAATAATTTTATGACGATTTAAAGCAATGAATTATCTTTTTATCCTAAGATAAGATATGAAATCCACAGTTGTTCATCTTTATTATGATTTAAAGGTTATGAGAAGCATAACTGGTTTTCATTCTATTAAACCTTATGCTATTTTAAGGTGTATTTCTTAAAGTATGAGCATATAAGTATTCTGGGAGTAGTATTTAGCACTGAGAAGGGAATGTGGATAAGCGTATCCTAAATTCCTAGAAACTACGAGCCACCATAGGTGAAGCTTTTTCCCAATATGGATGAAGTTTAGTGATCACATAAGTTAAGGTTCTATTCTGATGGCAAGGATAGGACAGTTCTTCCTAACGTGGGTAAGACGTTGGACTCCATGGTAGCTCAAATGGTTTATGTCAGTAAGAAGAATCTCCCATAACAAAGAGTAAAAGTAAAGCTTTTAGAAACTAAATGCTATGGTTCACAAAGTTTATTCTTATGATTAATTATTCATGTTTATGATCTTGCAGTCTTTTGTTTACGTCAAGTTCAAGGTGAGTCATTTACACTTAGCATGAATCACTTGAAAGCTTACATGTATATTCAGCTATTGTTTTACTTATGCATTCACCCCCACATACTGAGTATATTCCAAAAGTACTGACCCGCATATATGTCTAGGTAATACATTGTCTTATAATGTAGGTTCTGGTGCTCGTTTCCAGCAGCACGATTGACTACGGGCATCATCACCTACATCTTGACTTTTGGTGAGTCCTCATAGTCCGAGGACCCTGTTTATCAAACTTTCATTCATTGATGAAAGTATTTTAGATATTTGATTTTAGTTTGTGTTCAGGTCAGCTGGGGTCTGTCCCAGTGGCTCTCTAGTCAGTATTAGAGGCTTGTCAAACTGTGTTTATGTTTTGAGTTCAAAGTTTTTTATTAAGGTTTCCAAGTTAAGTACCTTCTTTAAAGATATGAAATCGTTTATCTTTAAGTTTACAAATAATGTTAGTTCACTTTTCATGTGAGTTGCAAGCTTAGTAGATATCATGGGTTAGCTTAGGGCTATTCGTAGCCTTGAGAATCATGTAACATCCAGGGGTACTTTTGGGGCGTTACATATCTAATAAGATCATTATGAATTTTTTATAAGAGTGCTATATAGAAAACAATTTTACAAAATTCGTCGGTTGTCCAAATGACATTTCCGTATGAGGTATAGGGCTAGTACCTCTTTTTCAATAGGATTAAGCTAATGTCTATGCTTTTTTTGGTTTCTATGACTTATTGACCCTGTGTACATAAGTGCAGTTAACGAGTCTTCTTTAATTCTGATTTTAGATTCGAACCTATTATGGATGTCTGTGTAATACCCCGTACTTTTCTTAGTACCGTTAAGCTCCTAGTGTGTCATGGGTTAACTTTATAAATGAATAACTCTTAATACATGAGAATTTTTCTAGTTTTAGACCCACAAGTGTGTAGATAATTGGATCAACTTTCTAATGATACCAATTTTGCCTTAATCTGATACTTGGTTAAGAAGTTATAGTGATTTTAGTGAAAAAAAGTAGAGTATCATGATAGCACCATGTCGCGGTGTGGTGAAGAATCGCAATTGTCTAATTTTCAGTAAAACACCGTGATTAGCCCACGTCGTAGTGAATCCCAAATTCCCGTTCGTCCCTTTACAATAGCTCACTGCGATTGGTCGATATCACGCCAAAAATCTCAATGGGACAGACACCGCATCGTGGTGGAGTGCAAAATGGAACTCGTCCTTTTCCAGTGATGCAACGCAATTACGTCGCATCTTGCCAAATCCCAAAATGGCACTCGTCATTTTCCAGTAAGCCACCGCGATAAATCGCGTTGCGCCGAGTCCCAAAATTGGGATGCCAATTTTGAACTAATTTTTCCAAAGGGCAATCTAGTCATTTTCCAAGCCCCCAAATCGTGAATAACAATGAATTAAATCTATTCTAGGCATATTATGATTACTTTTCATCAAATTAATCTCCAAGAAAAACTAGAACCTCAAAAATTGAACCTCAAGAAATCCAAAATCCACCATTCTTTTTCCAAGATAACCCAAAATTCAAGATTCCCAATTCAAGAACTTCAAGAATCAATCTTTAAGAGCACAAATAGGAACTCAAAGTTCAAGCTTCTTCATCTATTAAGGTATGTGGAGTTATGAAAAAGGATAATCCTTTTATCCTTGTGCCCAAAAATTAGTTTTAAAGTTGAATTTTTACATGAATTTCAGATTAGGGTTCATACCCAAATATTGTTATTGAAGATTTTGATCCTACATGTGATTGAGATGTTGAATTGTATGTCTACTTTTGTATTTTATGCGTATGATAGTAATTTCCAGATATAGAAGTGAATTATCAAGATTTTCATTATTTATCATGAACTTTATGATGATTTGACATAAAATTGATACATGGGTTATTAAGCCCTAGTTTGAATGTTGATGTTTCAAGAAGATTGTGCTTTAAGCATCCTATGATTAGTTATTTTCAGATTTTTGAATCAAGATTTGATCTTTTGATCTCAGCTTAGATATGGAATCCACTTTACAGTTTTAATTATAGTAACAATAAACAGATATACATACTATAAATCCTTATAATAGTTTTAAAAGTATATTTCCTACAAAATGAGCATACAGATTAAAGGGAGTAGTATTTAGCATCGAGTTGGGTATGTTCACATGCCCCAAAACTATGAGTCAACGTAGGTACAAATCATCAAATCATTCTCATTTCTATATGGATGATAGTTATAGATGTGATCACTTAGATTAGGTTATACTCCTTGGCAACAGTATGATGCCTCTCCCCAATGTGAGTTTTTCCATTAAGGGAACTAGACGTTGGACTCCATGTTAGCTCACATGGTTTATGTCAGTTGGAAGAACCTCCCTAAAGCCTATAGAAAAGAGAAAAAGATAACAGAAAAGCTTTTAGAAACTAAGTGTAAAGGCTCACGATTTTGTTAAGATATTATTTTAGATAAGTCATTATCTACTAAATTTAAAGGCTCACGATTTTGTTAAGATATTATTTTAGATAAGTCATTATCTACTAAATTTAAGCTTTTATTTTACATATACAGAGGTGAGTCCTTTTACACTTAGCATGTGTGATTTGAAAATAAAATACCAGTACAGCTTTTAGAACTAAGTGTTATGACTCATAAGATTTATAGAGTATACTTTATCACTCATGATTCATAATTTATAGCTTTCAGTTATTCCAGCCAATGTTAGTCATTTATACTTAGCATACATTACTTTATAAGTTTATACGAACATTGAGATATTGTTTTACTTATGCATTCACCCCTATATACTCAGTACATTTCAGAAGTACTGATCCACATATACGTTTATGTGCTTCATTGTCTTATAATGTAAGTTCAGATGCTCAGTTTCAGCAGCGTGAGTGATTTTGAGCATCCTCGTCTACATCCCAATAGTTGTGAGTCCTCATAGTTTGGATAACCAGTTATTCAGAATTTCTAGATCATTATAGTAGTTGATTCAGTATTTTCAGTCAGTTCAAGTCAGCTGGGGGCTTATCCTAGTGGCTCTCTTGTTATTAGTAGTAGAGGCTTGTCAGACTTCAAGTTATGATTCAAATTTCTAGTGTTGATTGTTTAGACTTTTAAGTCTAGTATTTTCAGATATCATATTTGGATAATTTCATCTTAGCTCAGACAGAATTCTATATTTTACCTTTTATTATATTTCTTTGTTTCTTTATTATGAGCTTTAGATTTAGTAGAAGGCTTACAAGGTTAGCTTAATGCTACTCGTAGTCTTGAGAACTTTGTGATGTCTCGAGACCTATTTTTGGGGTGTTATAAACTTGGTATCAGAGTCTAAGGTTATAAGAGTCCTAGGGAGTTAGAAAAGTCATGTTACATAGAGTCTTGATTATGGGTGTAAAGCATGCCACATTTATGAGCAAAAGGGTACGGGATGTTTTTAGGAAATCATCTCTTTCTTTCATGATCTATCATGCTTACAGTGTCTCTATCTACTTTTAACTCATGCTCTTACATGACAGTTAAATATGCCTCTTCGTCGAGCTAATGCACGCAGAAATAATAATTAGCCACCCTAGCCCACTGTTCCTCTGAATGAGAATATATTCTATGATAAATTACGAGCTGTCTTTCAAGAGTTAGCCTAAGATGTGACTGCTAATGTTCAAGGAAACCATCAAGTGGCAGTCTCATTTCTGCAAAATGGGGATTTAAAAGCAGCCAGAATTTGTGACATCATGAGAATGAATATGCTTGAGTTCTTTGGATCAAAAGCAGGTGAGGACCCACAACTTTACTTAGATGAGATAAGAAAGATCACACAGATTATGCATGTTACTGAGAAAGAGAGTATAGATTCTGCATCCTATAGGCTAAAGGATGTGGCATATGATTAGGTGGTTATGTGGAAGAATGGTAGAGGTGAGAATACAAATCCTATAAGTTGACAGGTGTTTTAGGATATATTTCTAGACAGGTTCTTTCCACGTGAAATAAGAGAAGCTAAGGTAGGTGAGTTTGTGAACCTGAGGTAGGCCTCGATGATAGTGAAGGAGAACTACCTTAAGTTTAATCAGTTGTCTAAGTTTTCCCCTGATACGATGGCTAATCCTAGGGCGAGTATGAGTAAGTTTGTTACTGGAGTATTTGATTTGGTAGTCAAGGAGTATAGAACTGTCATGCTTATTGGGGACATGGATCTTGCTAGGTTGATAATTCATTCCCAGTAAATTGAGGCAGAAAAGTTGAAGAAAAAAGAAAGGGGAAATAAAAAAGCTAGAACCGGGCAGTTTGAGTATGGCCAAACAAAGTTTGGAAGGGGAAATCATTCACAGTTTTAGAATCGTTCATGTATGCCAGTGCCATCTTCAGCTAGTTCTCCCACCCCCAGAGCTAGAAAGGAGCAGTGGCATAAGACTTCTATGTCTAGATCTCAGAATAGTGTGAGTGAAAAACCCTGTTATCTTCCATGTGCTAAGTGTGGTAAGAATCATCTTGGTAAGTGTTTGTTAGGACAAAAAGGTTGTTATGTTTGTGGTAAGTTGGAATATATAATCAAAGATTGTCCTTATACTAAGTAGGGAAATGGGTAGTTCATCCCCAAACTCAGGCTACTAGCACACCAGCTCCTCTAGGCTGCCCAGTCTCTCCTCAGGGTGTATCATCCAGTATCGGTGGCGGTCAGTGCTAGAATTAGTTTTATGCTTTACCTTTTCATTAGGAGCAGGAGAGTTCACCAGATGTTGTTACTGGTATACTTCATGTCTTTCACCTTGATATTTATGTGTTGTTAGACCCAGGGTCAAAATTCTCTTATGTGACCCCATTAGTTATAGTAAATTTTAAGTAGGTCCTGAAAAGTTTTCTAAGCCATTCCTAGTTTCTACCCCAGTGGATGAGTCAGTTGTTGCCAAACAGATTTATAGAAAGTGTCCTATCACTGTTCTTCATAAGATCATGTTAGCAGACTTAATAGAGCTAGATATGGTAAACTTCGACCTTATTATAGGCATGGATTGGATCCATTCTTGTTATGCATCTATAAATTGTCATACCCGAGTGATGAAGTTTCAGTTTCCAGATGAGCCAGTCTTTGAGTGGGAAGGTAATTCAGTGTCTCCCAAAAGTCATTTCATATCCTATCTTAAAGTCATAAAGTTGATCTCAAAAGGGTGTATCTATCATCTAGGTCGAGTCAAAGACACTAAGTTTGAGACTCCAACAGTTCATTCAGTTCATGTAGTCAATGAGTTTCCTGGTGTTTTTCTCAAATATTTGTCAAGGGTACCTCCCGATAGGGAAATAGAATTTGGTATTGACCTTCTTTCGAATACTCAGCCCATCTCCATTCCTCCATATTGAATGGCTCCAGCCGAGATTAAAGAGTTAAAAGAGCAGCTTAAAGACCTCTTAGATAAAGGTTTCATAAGGCCCAGTATCTCTCCACAGGGTGCTCTCATCCTATTCGTGTGAAAAAAATAGTTCTTTGCGAATATGCATTGACTATCGTCAGCTGAATAAGGTCACAGTCAAAAACAAATATCCTCTTCCTAGGATTGATGACTTATTCGACCAACTCCAAGGTGCAAGTTATTTCTCAAAGATAAACTTTAAATTCGGTTATCATCAGCTTAGAGTAAGAGAATGCGGTATTCTAAAGACAACTTTCAGAACTCGTTATAGTTATTTCAAGTTTCTAGTCATATCCTTTGAGTTGACAAATGACCCAGTAACTTTTATGGACTTGATGAACCGAGTTTTCAAATAGTATTTGGACATGTTTGTCATATTCTTTATCGATCATATTCTTGTCTATTCTCGTAGTAAGGATGACCATGCAGACCATCTTAGAATTGTGTTACAAACTCATAAAGGTCATCGGCTATTCACCAAATTTAGCAAATATGAATTTTGGCAAAGATCAGTAGCTTTCCTTGGTCATATTATTTCCAATGATGGCATTAGAGTTGATCCCCAAAAGACAGAAGTAGTAAGAAACTGGCCTAGACATATCTCTCCATCAGACATCAGAAGTTTATTTGGTTTAGCTGGCTATTACCGATGTTTTTTTAGGGTTTTTCTTCTATTTCATCCCCTATATTTAGATTGACTCAGAAGAAAGTTAAGTTTCAGTGGTCAGATTCCTGTGAGAAGAGTTTTCAGGAGTTGAATACTTAACTCACTTAAGCCTGAGTTTTAGTGCTACCTGATGGTACAGATGAGTTTGTTGTATATTGTGATGCTTCTAGAATTGGTCTGGATTGTGTTTTGATGAAGAGAGGTAAGGTTATAGCCTATGCCTCTAGACAACTTAAGCCTCATGAAAAGAACTACCCTACCCATGATCTTGAGTTAGTTGTTGTATTTGCATTAAAAATTTGGAGGCACTATTTTATAGGGTCTATGTTGATGTATTCACGGATTATGAAAGCTTGCAATATGTATTTACTCAGAGGGAGTTAAATCTTCATCGAAGAAGGTGGTTTGAATTAATGAAGGATTATGATATGAGTGTGTTGTATCATCCGGGCAAGGCCAATGTAGTGACAGATGCCCTTAGTAGACTGTTTATGGATAGTGTTGCTCATAGAGAGAATGATAATAGAGAATTAGTTTGAAAAGTTCGCCAGTTAGCCAGATTAGGTGTAAGGTTGGTTGACTCAGCTGAAGGGAATGTTTGGGTTTAGAGTAGTTCAGAATCTTCTCTAGTTTTTAAAATAAAAAGGAAGCAGGATAAGGATTCTAGTTTGGTCAAACTAAAGGGTTCAATTAAAGACCAAAAGGTAGAGGTTTTCTCCCAAAAGAAAGATGGTGTGTTGAGATACTAGAGTAGATTATGTGTGCCATGTGTTGATAATTTGAGGCAGTGGATTATGGCATAAGCTCATGGTGTGCGTTACTCCATTCATCCAGGATCTACCAAGATGTACTACGATTTGCGGGAAGTCTATTAGTGGAGTGGTATAAAGAGAGATATAGCAGAATTTGTAGCCAAGTGTGCAACTTGTCAACAGGTGAACAGAGATATAGCAGAATTTATAGCCAAGTGTGCAACTTGTTAACATGTTAAGGTAGAGCACCAAAGACCTAGTGGAACTTTGCAGGAGTTTGGTATTCTCACCTGAAAGTGGGAAGAGGTGAATATGGACTTTGTGACTATATTACTCCATTCGCGTTGGCAGAATAATTCAATATGGGCTATTGGAGATAGATTGATTAATCAATCCATTTCTTGCCAGTTCACACGTCCTACACAGCTGAAGATTATGCTAAGTTGTATATCAGAGAGTTAGTTAGATTGGATGGAGTTCCTTTGTCTATCATTTAAGATAGGGGTACTCAGTTTACCTCTTAATTTTGGAAAACCTTTCAGAAGGGTCTTGGTACCCAAGTTTATCTCAGTTTAACTTTTCATCCACAGACAGATGGTCAGGCAGAGAGGACCATTCAGACCTTAGAGGATATATTGAGGGCATGTGTTTTTAATTTTAAAGGTAGTTGGGATGATCATTTACCATTGATCGAGTTTTCCTACAATAATAGTTACCATTCTCATATCCAGATGGCCCCATTTGAGGCTCTTATGGGCGGAGATATAGATCACCAGTCGGTTGGTTCAAAATGGGTGAGGCTGATTTAATTGGGCCAGATATGGTGTTTGAAGCCATGAAAAAAGTTTAGTTGATTCGAGAGAGATTGAAAGCAACTCAGAGTCATCAGAAATCATACGTAGACGTGAGAAGGAGAGATCTTGAGTTTGAAGTAGATGATCTTGTGTATTTGAAAGTTTCACCTATGAAGGGGGTAAAGATATTTGGCAAAAAAGGGAAGCTTAGTCCCTAATATGTGGGTCCCTACCTGCAGACTTGTCATCAGTTCACTTAGTATTCCATGTGTCCTTATTGAAGAAGTACATGGACGATTCAGCTATTATAGTCCCTCTATAAAGCACAGATATTCAGAATAGCCTTCCATACGAAGAGCATCCAATAGAGATTCTTGATCATCAGATCCATAAACTAAGGAATAAAGAAGTTTCCTTGGTCAAAGTTCTATAGAAAAATCAGTATATTGAGGGTGCTACTTAGGAAGCAGAGGCAGACATGCAAACAAAGTATCCTCATCTCTTCTCCATGAACTCAGATTCAGCCTAAGGTAATAGTATTCTTTAATTTAGTTCTTTTCCAGTCTCAGATTCAGCCATATAGTTATCTTCTAGTAAATTTATGCATTCGAAGATTAGTTCAATCACTCAATATGTTTTAAATTTAGTCATGCAGTTTTGCTTTAGTTGTGCATTCCAGCATATAGTCTCAGTTCCTCAGTACCCTCAGTTTAACTAGTCTCATTTGAGGACGAATATTCTCAAAGAGGAGATATTGTAATACTCTGTACTTTTATTAGTCCCATTTAGCTCCTAGTGCATTAAGGGTTAACTTTAAAAATGAATAACTCTTGATACGTGTAGAATTTTTCTAGTTCTAAACCCACCAGTATGTAGATAATTGAACCAGCTTTCCAACGCTACCAATTTTTTCTTAATCTGATACTCGGTTAAGAAGTTTTGGTGAATTTACTGAAAACAGTAGAGCACCACGATAGCACTGCATCACGATGAGGTGCAGAATCGCAGTTGTCCAATTTCCACTGATAACCCATGATTAGCCCATATCGCAGTAAAGCCTAAATTCCCATTTGTCCCTTTCCAGTAGCTCACTGTGATTGGATGGTATCGCGCCAGAAATCTCAATGGGACAGACACCGCGTCATGGTGGAGTGCAAAATAGCACTCATCCTTTTCTAGTGATGCAACATGATTATGCCACATCATTCTAGAGCTCAAAATGGCACTCGTTATTTTCTAATAAGCCACCGCGATAAGCACCGCATCACGTGGAATCCCAAAATCGGGATTCCAGTTTTGAACTAATTTTTCCAAAGGGCAATCTAGTCATTTTCCAAGCCCCCAAATCATGAATAACAAGGAATTAAACCTATTCTAAGTATATTATGATTACTTTTCATCAAATTACTCTCCAAGAAACCCTAGAACCTCAAAACTTGAACCTCCAGAAATCCAAATTCCACCATTCTTTTTCCAAGATAACCTAAAATTCAAAATTTCCAATTCAAGAACTTCAAGAATCAATCTTCAAGAGCACAAAATAGGAACTCAAAGTTCAAACTTCTTCATCTATTCATCTATTATGGTATGTGGGGTTATGAACAAGGATAATCATTTCATCCTTGTGCCCAAAAATTAGTTTTAAAGTTGAATTTTTACATAAATTTCAGATTAGGGTTCATACCCAAATATTGTTATTGAAGATTTTGATCCTACAAGTGATTGAGATGTTGAATTTCAAGTCTACTTTTGTATTTTATGCGTATGAAATTAATTTTCAGATTTGAAGTGAATTATCAAGATTTTCATTATTTAGCATAAACTTTATGATGATTTGACATGAAATTGATACATGGGTTACTAAGCCCTAGTTTGAATATTGATGTTTCAAGAAGATTATGCTTTAAGCATCCAATGATTAGTTATTTTTAGATTTTTGAATCAAGATTTGATCTTTTGATCTCACCTTAGATATGGTATGCACTTTAAAGTTTTAATTACAGTAATAGCAAACAGATATACAAGTGGGTTGTACTATAAACCCTTTTAATAGTTTTAAAAGTGAATTTCCTCAGAATGAGCATACAGATTAAAGGGAGTAGTATTTAGCACCGAATTGGGTATGTTCACATGCCCCAAAACTATGAGTCAACGTAGGTACAAATTATCAAATCATTCTCATTTCTATATGGATGATAGTTATAGATGTGATCACTTAGATTAGGTTATACTCCTTGGAAACAGTATGATGCCTCTCCCCAATGTGAGCTTTTCCCTTAAGGGAACTAGACGTTGGACTATATGTTAGCTCACATGGTTTATGTCGGTTAGAAGAACCTCCCTAAAGCCTACAGAAAAGAGTGAAAGTAAAGGCTTACAATTTTGTTCAAATATTATTTTATATAAGTCACTAGCTACTAGATTTCAACTTTCAGTTTATAGATATAGAGGTGAGTCCTTTTACACTTAGCATGTGTGATTTGAAAATAGAATACCAGTACAGCTTTCAGAACTAAGTGTTATGACTCATAAGATTTATACAGTATGTTTTATCACTCATGATTCATGATTTATAGCTTTCAGTTATTCCAGCCAATGTGAGTTTTTTATACTTAGCATGCATTACTTTATAAGTTTATACGAACATTGAGATATTATTTTACTTATGCATTCACCCCATATACTCTGTACATTCCAGAAGTACTGATCCACATATACTTCTATGTGCTATATTGCTCATTATGTAGGTTCAGGTGCTCAGTTTCAACAACGTGAGTGATTTCGAGCATCTCCATCTATATCCCAACAGGTTGTGAGTCCTCATAGTTTGAGAACCCAGTTATTCAGAATTTTTAGTTTATTATAGTAGTTGATTTAGTATTTTCAGTCAGTTCGAGTTAGTTGGAGGCTTTACCAGTGGCTCTCTAGTTATTAGTAGTAGTGGTTTGTCAGACTGCTAGTAATTATTCAGATTTCTAGTATTGATTATTCAGAATTTTAAGTCTAATATTTTCAGATATCATATTCAGATAATTTTAGCTTAGCTCAGATAGAATTTCGCATTTTAGCTTTGATTATATTTTTATGTTTTTTTATTATGAGCATCAAATTTAGTAGAAGGCTTACAAGGTTAGCTTAAGGCTACTCATAGTCTTGAGCACCGTGTGACATCTCGGGACCCTTTTTTGGGGCGTTACAGTCTGCTATGTCATTACTGATTCCAATAGGTTATTTTTTAGTTCTAGTGAAGCACTAGAGCTTCTAGGGTTAATTTCTTTGGTGAAAGCTTCTTCTACCTGCTCATTTAGAATTGGAGGTAGCATCATAATTTAACTTTGAATACATATCATGAATTTTTAGAGCAACTCATTATTTCCTTCACTAATTTTGAAGATGTCTACTTTTTTTATTTGCATCTTTTTAGCTCTGACATGTTCTTGCATAAAGAATCTATAAGATATTAAAAAAAATTTGATAAAATGGGCCCTTTTGTCAAGGTCTCCCTAAAATTTTTGATTATCACTAATTCCACCTCATCTGATTAAATATCGCTACCTTTTATGATCATGTATAAGCGATACATGCTCAAATAGTTCGATGATCCCATCGTACTTTATAATGTTCAGCATTACTGCTTTTAAAGATTTTAGGGTGAAACTCGATGCAAATGATAGTTGGAAGTATCTCCTAGGTTTTGGGTCTTTCAAAATTGGAGTTCCCAAAATTTGATCCATAAAGTTATAAACTTTTTATTCATTACTTTCAGTCCTATACTGTTAGGAGTGAGTGTGTTGGTTTTTCTCTGATCCTTGTCTCTTGTTTGCTGAGGTGACTGCCAATGTAGTACCTGCTGGCCTAGCATAACTTAATCTTACAAGGTTGTATGACTTTTTAGTGAGAGTCTAGTGTAACAAAGAGCTCTACAAAATTGGTCTCAATTTCCCTAACAATATTTTAGTTGTTGTTTTCGGCATGATGGGTGTGATTTTGGAATGAACTCTTTTGTCCATCTTCCACAGTGATTGGATCGACTCCTTTATATATTGGGTTATTCTGGGCAGGTCGGCTTTTTATGTTAATTTTATTTTCAGCTCAAGTCATCTTACTAAAGAGGTTTTTACATCACAAGAAAATAAAATTTTGTTATCAAAGAAGTTAAGAGACCGAATCGATACCAAAATTATCCTGAGTCCCATGATGAACACCAAACTATTTACCCTGAAAAGGGTACAATTGAATTTGTTAGTGAGGTTTAAAGGATAAGATTCCTAATTTGGTAGGGGTAGTAAAATAAAGTACAATGATGTAAAGTACAATAGGAGCAATGTAATCTATAAATAAGACAAGGGTTGATGGACCCAAAACTAATGAGGATCAAAGGGGATCGTAAGTGTCCTGATGAATGTAGGGCTAGAGTTTCTATGCTTGAAAGGATTTCTAAGTTGTTAGACAACGATGAGGAGAGTAATATTGCAATAAAGCTAAAAGTGAGTGACTAGTTATATATAGATAGTTGTAATTATCTTGTTGTGTATGTGTCTTAGGATGATAATTAGACGATCTTATATATGGTTCAACTCTAGTGGTTGAATTCTATACATTAAACCCCATTACTAACATCTAATTAAATGTCATAAGCAATAAGGAAGTAATACCGAGCCTTGTTCATGGGCCAGCAGTCATGTAATGATTGCCAACAACTAATTCAAGCTAGTTGAGTTTCCCCAGGCTAAGATGTCTTCACATTCCAATGTATGGACCTTTGCGATGCCCAATGTGTGATTGATTTTGATTGTCTTGGTACATAGGCATGACCTTTCATTGAGTTTTGTTCAAATGACAGTACGTGTCATATTTCTGATCCGTCTATGTGTTGAGGCTATTTTTACCTTATACAAGATCGTCTTTCTTACAATAATATTATTGGTGAATACATATTGCTAATGCAAGTATTGAAGAGCCCCACAATAAGATATTACTATTAAGAGTAGCAAATTTCTTAACAAAAAGGGGAGTCACTGCAAAAAAAACTATTTATTAAAGAACTTTTAGCGACAGGGTTATAAAGGCTACCTATAGTGACGAGATTTTTGTCTTGTCTCTAATTTTATTTTTTATTTTTATTTGTTAAGTTATGAAAAAATAAAAGTCCCGTACCTAGTTATCTATGTTTAGCGCAAAGTAAAAGGGCAAATGGAATTCATTTTATTGATTAACACCACCACCCCCTCCCCTCTTCTTTTATCCAAAATGAAACCTAATTTCTCCATGAAGTAAAAATTCCTAGCAATCGACTCTTCATAATTTCTCACTCAAAGACTATAAATATGAAGTGGCTAGAGATTTATGAACTAAATCTTAAATAAACTTTCTTTTCTTCGTCTATCTACCAGCTCATTCATTGATTATCTTCATCTTTTCTTTATGGACTTAGAAAACAAAAAAAAATTCTTATTCTTACTGAACCCATCGAGTAAATATCACAATGATAGTCTTTTATATTGATAGTTTTGGTGTGAGAGCTAAATTTTGAAGTATTGGATTTGATACGAGGATGGTAGCTAGAATTTGAACCGTTATTTCTATGTGTATAAACTTGAATCCAATTATTTCTATATAAATATACTGTAGTTATCATTATCCTAGTGTAAAAAGTGCCTTTGAAGGGATGAATGTTCATATTAAACACTTAGAGTGAAGTGGAGTTCAGAACTTTCATTATCGACCAAATTTTGGAATTCGATTGTACAAGGATCAACTTTAAACGTGTATAAATTCTATAATATATGAAATTTTGGGTCTAAATACCCACCAAATTATAGATAAATTTATCCTCTTTCCAACACATCCAATTTCGCCTTAATCCTATATCCAAGAGAAAGATTATGAGCATTTTTGTGAAGAGGCAGTAAGGGTCCATGATAGCAACGCGGCATGGAGCTTGTCGCGTAGATTAACCTCCGTGATGCGCTGATGCTTTAAATTCAGTAATTTTGATTTTATTGACTTGGTAGGAGGGGTATTGAAGTACTTTCACTTATAAACCACCCCTAAACACCATATTAACCTATTTCCATTAGTTTTCACAACATAACATCAATTACTTCACTCTCAAAAATTCTCTCTCACAAATTCCTCTTTTCAAGTCAAAATTGGGGTTCAAGGAGGTAGTCATCTCGGATCGTAAGGGTGTTTTCTTCTTTAAGTTTCTTGGAAATTAAGGCATGTAGCTTTTTCCCTTGAATTTATATATTCGTAATGGCATTGATTGATTATAAATGCATGGTTTTGATGTGAATTTTGACATTATTGAGGGCTTTTGACTTAGTTGGTTGCTTAATTGATTTTTCCATTGTTATTTATGCAACATTCATGTTTTACTTATGATTTTGAAATTTGTGGGATGCATAAGAATGGTATTAAACTGAGGGGTTATGGTTAATCCCTAATTTGATGATTTTGTCTTGATTTAAGGCTTTGAAAATTATGTGTCCTCAGCCTGTTTGTGAAATTATCAATGAATATGATTTTGTCACTTGGTTTGACTCACCCACTTATGTAATTGCAAGGCTTAAAAGGTTAAACAATGAACATGGGTTTTAAAGGACTTGTTGGCTATGTTTTGATTTAATGAACAAAAGGGGTCGAGGCATTCCCCCATACTTGATTTAATGAGCTAAAAGAGAGCCGAGGCATTTCCCAAAGTTAAACAAGATTGTTATGGCATATAGATAAGCTTGCAAGTGTAAGGATATGACAATACCCATGTGTGTGCCTTAACAGTTGGTTCATTGATTAATAAATGGGTTATGTAAAACTTATTTTAATTTACGCTTAATAAGGGTTATGTATCAAAGTCGTGAAGGTGTGGGTCTTAGATGACTTGTACTGGAAACTCGTGTTTGTCGAGATGAGGTTTAGTCGTGATGACCTGTGTGCATGGTTCACACTATTGATATACATATATTGTATCTTGGATTGATGTGGGGTTGGGTCATTCCCTGGTCTTCCTTGATACCTTTGATTAGTGTGGCTAACACGCACCGAGGCTCTTTCAACAGGGAGAGCTGAACCCATATAGCTCGTGGGTAGATGTTTATGATGGTTGAGCTACACAGTCCAGGTTAATATTTTAAATGTTCACTCTAAGTCTTGTTTCCTTTCCCAGCATGTGATATATATATATATATATATATATATTTGCATTTAATAATATGCATGGGATTTGAATGGTTTTGAATTATCATCCATGACATTATTTGTTCCCTTATCCCTGAGTTACATGCTAGTGTTCAACCCATTAACCATCTTTAGATGTTGTATCCCCACGCGATGCAGGCTCTAAAGGTAAGTCTACCTTTTTTCGTAGTGATCAGGTGTTCGTGGTTAGATCGAGAGTTGACTTGAAGTGGTGAGCTTTCATTCATTCGGAAGACTTTATTTCATGTATTAGTCCTTATGTCTTAGACTTTATTTTAGTCTTTGTTTTGCCAATAGTCGGGAGCATGTCCCGACACTTCATTGATACTCGATTTGTGGTAAAGGCTTTGTGGATACTATGGACTTGGGTATCGTGGATGTTTTTTAACATTGATTTATATAGACTTTTGAGTTTATTTTTCATATCTTTCTTTATATTGGAATTCATTTGTTTCTAGGTGTTCTTGATTATATTGGAATAGGCTCAGGGGCGGTCTCCGGTCCTCGGTGGACTTGAGATGTCCGTCATGACCAGGCCCTGATTCTGGTCGTGATAATATCTCAATCTCACCTTGGACTGAAGACCACCCTCTTAGCCTTACCTCAATATCACATAAATATAAACAGCGAAAGTCAACCAAAATAGCAATAAAAAGGATAGATAGTCAAAAGAAGATTCTAAGAATCAAAACAAATAATCAACCCAATACTTGTCCACAAAAGCCTCTAAACCAGAATACTAACTAAGTTGGGATATGCCAGCCTATGACAAAAAAAATTCTAAATAAAATATTAAGACAATAAATAAACTAGTGAGATGATAGGGCCTTTTGAAAGATGGGGGCTTACCACTTCACAATAGATCTACAGAAATATAGAATCACCTAATACTACGGAAGAGTAACAGAAAACCTTTCAGACTCTACATCATGAAACGATGTAGCATCCAGGACAGTCAGTGGGGTGAACACTGATATGTAACTCAGGAAAAGGGATAAAATAATGTCATTTATCAAAACCAGTCAAAATCCACATGCACAACATTTATAATACATATATAAGGTGTCGGGATAAGGGTCATAAACATGAGAGTTTAATGTATTAACCTGAATTATGTGGCTCGCTTCGTCCTAAAGGCACCTATGGGCTATATGGGTCCAGCTCCCTCTGTTGGAAGGGCCCCAGTTCGTGTTAGCCGCACGAACTGAGGAAAAACCGCACAAAGGCTAAAAATATCAAGGCTATAGCACTCCCAATATATATATATATATATATAAAGTGTGCACTAAGCATACGGTCACATGGACCTCCAATGCAGGCAAATGTGGTTTCTAGTGTTGGTTCCTTCGGGACATACACCTTCGCGGTAAGTTACACAATCTCCTTTAAGCCCAAATTAAAATAATTGCACACAAATCATCCATTAACCCAGGAGTCATTTATTAAGGCATTAACCAACATGGCATCGTCATACCAGTATGCTTGCAAGCTAATTCAATTATGTCAAACATATTCATATAACCAAACTGACTCCCAAGTTCTATTTAAAAATTCAAGTCATGGCCATCAAGGCCATCCAAATCCATTTATATCAGTTTATCCTTTAATGCGATGCAATAGGTTCAAAGGACAAGCTAAACCATGCAATTATCCATATTCAAAATCAAGTTTACAAAGTGGGTTGAGGTTAATATCATTATCAAGCCAAAACTCATCCAATTTGGAAAAACCCATGTCCCCATTCCAACCATTAAAATAATACATCTATTCAATCCAAAAAAATCATAAATTAAAGCATGAATAGTCCATTTAAATCATGGGAAAAGCAATTCAAGTAATCACAATCAAAACCCCTCAACCCAATTTCAAACACATTCATTAAAACACATGAATATCGATTAAATAGATGCCACAATGTAAAAATACATGTTAGGAATGAGCAACATGTCTGAAATATAGAACAATTTGAAGAGAATTCAAAGTTTGGAGCTTAGATGGTGAATTCCTCGTAAAATCCTTGAACTTTCTTGGGTTTAGAGTTAGAGAGAAAAAGAATGATGTTTGATCCTTGATAGCTAAGGAAAAAGGCCAACTGGGTGTTTAAAAGTCGTATAAGGGGTGAAAAGACCAAAATTTCCTTACCCCAATAAAAAAAATAAAACTGGACGTTTCTAATATAGCAGCGTGGCACACAATATCGCGGAGGCTAGCCTCTGTGCCACATTGCTATCGTGGAGCTCCAGTGGTGTGGCACGCCACTATCTCGGAGGCACGTTTCCGCAGAGTTTCAAAATAACCCCAAACCCCTTCCGAAAACTCAAAAACTTTCTCAAAACACCTTTTTAACATCCTTAAACATAATTCAAGTCAAAAATTGATATTATGCACGCGGAAGGGTCAAAAATAAGTTCTTTGAAATTTTTTGGGATCTTACATGTTATTTTCTTCATTTCATATTAGTTGAATATTTTTTATTTTGTACGATGCTTAATAAATCATTAATGAAATAATAAATTTTAATACTATAATCTTTATTCAAATTAATAGACATGGAAATAATCTGTTTAAATTTTCAACGAGTATCTTAATTGTAGATGCAAAATAAAAAAATATTTATTTTATTTTAATTTAATAAATAATTAATTAATTTAAAATATTTATTTATAATAAAATAATTAACTAACATAAAATCGAGGGAGTATTTAATTTGGACAACTGCTCCGAAAAAATAGAAGCCAACTCATTTATAACTCTTCAAAGAAGGGCATCGCGTTGAAAATGCAAAATGCTTGCACGTATCGAAAACCAGCCGACTTAGCGCACATTTTTAATTGTTGTACTATTCGCTCGGTTTAGTTTTACTAGCCTTTGTACTGAAAATATAATTATTTTAATTTATTTATTTAATATATAAAATTAAAAAATATATTTTTTTATATTTAGTATTATTTAGTATTAAATAAATATATATTATTAAAAAAATATATTAAATTAACGAAAGTCAAATAAAATAAAATGAATGAAATGATAGTCAAAGTTGGCACCAAGTAAAGATATCCAAAGAGCATTCCAACGTGATCAAGTGTAAGCATTGATAGAATCTTCATTGTGATGTATTTTATCTACTAAATTTTTTATATAATTTTTAAATATTTTAAATTTTTAATGATATACAATATTTTTATATAATTTTTAAAAAATATATGTTACTTTTGTTGTCTGAATTTTTGTCCACTAATATAATTTAAAAAGTCAATCAAATTTTTTATATATTTTTTAGATGTTTGCATGGTATTTAGATATTTTAAATTGTTAATTATTGCAGTTTATAGTATTTTTACATAATTTTCAGATAATGCATGTTACTTTCTCTATCTCAATTTATGTGACATAGGTGGAATTTACAGAGCCAATCGAATTTTTTATATATAGTTTTACACATTTTGAGTTGTTAGTTATTGTGATTTATAGTAATTTATGTTATTTTCGAATAATATTTGTTACTCCTATCCTAATTTATGTGATTGTGATAGTATATGGTGAATCAATCAAATTTTTTATATGTCGATAACATTTTAAGTTGTAAATTATTGTCATTTATGATATTTTTACGTTATTTTTAAATAATATATATTGCTTCTTATGTTTCAATTTATGGGGCCAATAGAATTTCGAGAGTCAATAAACTTTTTTATGTCCTTCAAGTATCTTAAATCGTTAATTAATGTAATTTATAAAAACTTTTATAAAATTTTTAAATGCATAATAAATAAAAAATACGACAGACAAACTAAAATAGAATAAAATAATAATATATAAAAAGTGAGCTTGATCGACAAGCTGACACGACAATACCCAGCTGCTTCCCAACCCATTTATATATATATTAGTAATAATTTAAATAAATCAAACTTTGTTTTTTTAAGTATGGAATAAATATGTATCTCTCTCCTAGTTTTATTTCTCGAAGAATTACATTGCGAGAAACTGACAAACCGATCACTTAAATTTGATAAGGGAAGTTTAAGATGATCGATTAAATTTATTATGACCAATTTCAATTTTTAAAATTTAACAAAAGCAAAATGTTCAATAGTCGTTAAATATTTAACAAATTTTAATTGTTAAATTTATCAAAAGTTCTAGAAGAAAAAAAAATTAATGGGAACTCACATCTAAAAGTGTAGATTTGCAGTTTCAACTATTTTGGTTCATTTCTAGAGTCGGATACAATTTTAGTGTGCAAGTTCTAATATTTTATGAGACTTTTCTAATGTTTTTGGCAACATTTTTACAATTCGGTTAAATTTAATTGTCATAGGTTATTAAATATTTGACGCTTAAAAATTTTAAGTACTCCTTTTTGAAAATTAAAACTACGAAGTACATTAAAAAACTATTCAAATCAACCCCGAATTAAAGACACTTTAATTATTTTTTCAGTACATTACTCTCTTCTCCGGGTTGTTGAAGGTATAAATGTTTCTAGTATATTTTATTTCCTTTGCACCAATATAATTTAAAATCGATCAATATAATGTTAGATTAATCGTTTGGAGAATATACAGTATTAATTATCATTATCTTTTTTTTTTATTTACACTCATTTTATTTTTGGCCAAAATCATAATATCAAAAGATTAAAGGAATTTATGTATCTGACTAAACTTGTTCACAAACATATAATATTTGCGGTTCACTCAATTAAATCTTTATTAATATTTTATCAGTTTTAAATTAAGTGGTGGTTTTAGCTTGTCATATACTTTATTAAACTACACATTTCTAAAAAAAAAAAAAAGGTATTTTTACTATTTGAAGAAAGAAATGACTTTTAATGAAGTAAAATTTCATTATAAAACTAGGATAATTTTAAAACAAAAACATCATTAATGAATCTAAGTCACCATTTATCAAGAAACAAAATGGAAAACTACTAAAGTAACATTTATTTAGTAACTAAGTGAGTACTCTCCATTTATTTAGTAGCTAAGTGAGTATTCTCTCTTTCCTATTTTAATTGGACATATTTTATTTTATATGGTGATTAAGAAATTACAAATTGTATAATTAATTGTACTAATTTACTCATTATCCATATTAATGATATTCATTGGACACAAGAATAAACATTGAAATTGTAATTGTTTACATTAACGTATACTATAAAAAAATAATTAATTCTATACTGATTTAATAAGTGATCAACTAATATGAGATATTTATTTTTAGTAAAATAACAGGAAGGAAGTAATATATTTAACAATCAATATTTATCTTAAAAGAGTGTAGAAAATATTAAAAAGGACATGTAAGGTAGGCAGCTTTATTGCAAACCACAAAAGGGAAAAGAAAAATAAAGAAAAAAAGATCAAAATTAATTAAACAGAAAATTGAAAAAAAAAAAAAACATATAGAAAATAATAATAAAATAAAAAATTAGAAGTGCAGAATTAGAAGGATAGAGAAGTCAGCGAAGCATTGTGTCATGTTTTACGCAGACAACCAGGAATCTCAATTTCTGTTGGTTCCAACGGTCATTCTTCCTTTGGAACCAAACCAATTCTTTCCTTTTTATTTTTCCAATTAATTAATCATCTTTGCTGATTTTTCAGCCTTTCTTGATTACATCCGCAGGTATGATCTTGAAATTAATCTGAATTCATTTTTTAAAATCATTTTCTGGGGTTTTATTTTTTGTTTATTCTTCCATATTGTTACATGCAAATGTATGTGTATGTGTTGTGGGTCAATATTAATTATTCTTTTTACATTTGTAGGCATTCTTGAGTTTGTCTTATGATTTCTTGGGTTTTCAGGGTCAAAATTGCTGATATAGATTTGAGGAAGGGTTACTTTTTTGTAATTGATATATGTTGAGTAATTGATATGAAATGGCCCCAAATTGAATAGGAGCAATTAGTTTTTGATTGAGGAGCAATTGTTGTGGTTGTTGTTGGGAGATTAACAAGTGCTTTATTGGTTTGATTCACTGGAAATGTAATGTGATTTGGAGAATTACAAGTTCTTTTTGTGGGCAATGGCTGCCGGAGGGATTTCATCTGTTAAACAGAGAAATCCGTGGCGATTTATGACAGTCTTGTCTTGTGCGGCTTGTGAATGGTTCTTGATGTTTATGTTGTTTCTAGACGCGGCACTGTCATATTTGATCACAAAATTTTCTAGTTACTATGAGTTGCAGACGCCGTGTATGTTGTGTTCAAGGTTTGATCACATACTTGGGGATAAGAAAAATGGATGTTATAAGAGAAATCTTTGTAGGAACCATAAAGAGGATATATCATTTCAACTGTTTTGTCATATTCATGGTAATCTAGCCGATGTCCGTGCTATGTGTGAAGAATGCCTTGTATCATTTGCTACTGAGAACATACGTGTTAGAGAGTCAGAACACTTGATTGATAAACTGTGGAATAAGAGCTTTATACCTACTTCTCCCGGACCATGGAGCTGTTCTTGTTGTCAGAAGACTTGGAGGGCTCGATCAAGTGCTCAAAGATTGCTCCAGCTAACTTCAGTTGGTTTTGGAGCTTCTAAGGCCAATGTCAAGCCTCCTCTGCCATGGGCACCAGGTCGTAGCCGTTTCAGCCGCCGTGATAGCTTTAAGAAGATCAGGGATAAAATTTCTGGGCCAGAGTCACCTAGGACAAGAGCTTCTGCTCTTGATCCCTTATCACATGTAGGATATACGGAGTTGAAGATTACTTCAGATTCTGAGTCAGAAATCCAGATTTCTGATGATGATGACGGATGTTCTGCTACTCGTGGTAAAAATGATTCGAGATCAGAAGATAATGTTCGACATGGCAAAGGGATAACAAATAAAAGAGGAACTGAGCCTGTGTCTCCAGAGAATCAACCTCACCAGTCCACTGAATCCAAGCCTTCTCTTCTGGATCAGCCCATGCAGCAGACTGCCAGCTCGGGCAAATCTGTGAGCTGTCAGACATCTGATGATTTTATAGGGCATGGCTTAGCAGAACTTGATTGGGAAAGTCTTTCTCCTAAGGCCGGTGCTTCTATGCTGCCAGCGTTCATTTCATCATATAATATTACCCCTTCACCCAACCTTTTAGAAGATCATCATCACACATCTGGAGAGTTTTCAAAGTCCAATATGTTTCTCCCACGTGTCTCAGACCTCTCTGCACTTTCGGAGATTATATCAGTGACCAATATATCTTCTTCATCCAGTATCGAAATCCATGAGACGGGTAAGCTGATCTTTCTCTTTGATTGATGTATTTGTGTGTTTTATACACTTGTTTGTTCTGTCTATGCAAATTATATTTACCTATTGAGTTATTCCATAAAAAAAACTTCTGAATTCCTATTTTTCATTTGTTTGTCTTTATAAAATGATTTTGTAGAATTGACTGAAGCTAATGATGAAGGAAACATCTTAACCGAGAAGAATAATGCAAGACCTCCAGATCATTTAGATGACAGTGCTCCATCCCTATCAAACCAAAAAAATCAAGCTGATATATCCGTTCTGGGAAACAGAGGGAGAAAACTATCAGATAGGCTTGGAGAACCAAGTGCAATTAGTGATTCTGCAAACGCTGGAGAAGGTACGAAGTCGCTTCCACAACTTTCTACTTCTGGAGTGGATGAATTGCAAACTGCAAGTCTTAGGAATCATCACGTAGATGACTGCCAAAAAAGTGATCCTTCTAGCTCTGACGGGGTACATATGCTTCAAACATCTAGCTTCATGGAGAGAGATGATTCCACAATTGCTGGAGAAGGTATGAAGTCACTCCCCCAACTTTCTACTTCTGGGAAGGATGAATTGCAAACTGCAAGTCTTAGGAATCATCACGGTGATAACCACCAAAGAAGTGATGCTTCTAGCTCTGACGGGGTACATATGCTTCACACATCTACCTTTATGGGGAGAGGTGATTCTGCAAACGCTGGAGAAGGTATGAAGTCGCTTCCCCAACTTTCTACTTCTGGAATGGATGAATTGCAAATTGCAAGTCTTAGGAATCATGATCATGGTGATGAACACCAAAGAAGTGATGCTTCTAGGTCTGACGGGGTACATATGCTTCAAACATCTACCTTCATGGGTAGAGATGATTCTGGTAATGAATCAGTAGATGGATTGAGCGTCAGTGAAATTGAGGGTGAAAGTACTGTTGATAGGTTGAAACGACAAGTTGAACATGATCGGAGATACGTAAATGCTCTTTACAAGGAACTGGAGGAAGAAAGGAGTGCGTCCGCCATTGCCACTAATCAGGCAATGGCCATGATCACTAGGTTGCAGGAGGAGAAGGCATCACTTCATATGGAGGCCTTGCAGTATTTAAGAATGATGGAAGAGCAAGCCGAGTATGATATGGAGGCACTAGAAAGGGCTAATGATCTCCTTGCTGAAAGGGAAAAAGAGTTGCAAGATCTGGAAGAAGAGTTAATATTATATAGGAATAATCTTCCAGATGAATTAGCAGCAGAGGATCCACGGAAGGAAAACAAATACCTGAAAGGAGAAAATGTACTAAATGAGAATCATAGTTTAGAAAATGTTGAAAACAAGCTCAGTGGCAGTTCAGATTCGAAAACTGTTAAAGTATCCAAAATCTGTGATAAACCTAGACAGTTTAATGATTCAATGTGTAGCTTCGAGGATGAAAAGCTTCGTATTTTAAAACACCTAGAGAACTTGGAGAAAAAGCTTTCTCAAATTTCTGCCAGGCAGGCCACAGATAATGTTCCTTGTAACGGATATTCAGAAAGGATAAAGAAAGATGTTGATAATCAAGTTAAGAAACAAAGTGATGATGGGGGAAGTACTAATTCCCAACAGGAGGAGATTTCTTCATCCACACGCAATGATTTTTCCAAATCAAATGGAGATTCCATTGACAAGCCTGCTGATTTAGACGTGGAAAATGCTATTGTTAGTGAAAAGAGAAACCATTTAGACATTAAGCATGCTAAGGTTTCTTTGCTTGGAGGTGAAGTTGATGGGGCTGCTATAGGAAATGAAATATCAGAGCTTAGTGGGAGGTTACAAGAACTTGAGGATGACTGTAAATTCCTCATGTGTGCCTTTAACTCGCTCCAGAATGGACATGAAGGAATACAGCTTATTCAGGAAATAGCTCGTCAGCTGCAAGAAATACGGAAAATTGAGTTTAGCAAGAGATGACTTTCTCTAAAATTTGAAGTTTCAAATTTTACAATGACAAGGTAAGCTTTTATTAAAATGACCAATATTCTAGTGATCCTAATCTCCTATGTGCAAAGATTCTTTTCTACATTTATCATTGTATACTATGCTGGGGGATGAAGATTTACGGAGAATATTTTATTCGATGACTTCTTATAAGCGAGATTCCTAGTAATGCAGAGATAGTAGAACGATACTTGCTTAGATAACAAGGCCGGAAGGTAGTTCCTTTTTTCTTTTTTCTTTTACCGGGGTTGGGGTGGGTGATAGAGAATGAATCTGTCAACTGGTACCCATATGCAACCTGTGATAACATATACTTATTGCTCCTTAACCATTTTAATCTGCTCTATGATTTACGGAACTTTTGGAAGACTAATTTTGACTATTAATGTCTAGGTCTAAACAAATCATGATGTTGCATGTTCATGTGAAGCTAAATGGTCAAAAACTGAAGCCCTCCTGCTAATAAATTGTGTTTCTAAAATGAAGCCGGAAGTTGGATTGCAGCCATCTTACTATGTTTTTACTTTTTACTTTCAATATAGTTCAATAACTCTGATAAAATGCCTAGAGCTGTTGAACTAGGTTCGTTGATATGGTTCTTTGATACGGGAGAATGAACAAAGCTTTATTGATTGAAGGAAAATGATTGTTTTCTTTACATTGTTACTGATGCAATTGCTACTAATAGAGAATAACCGACTCCACTAATATTGACAGTTGTACACCACTAACTCACTAACAAACTATAACAACCTAACTGACTAGTCTCTTTACTCCCCCTCAAGCTGGTGACCGGAAAACATCAAGGACACTTAGCTTGGAAAGAAGAAACTGATATTGAGCTGTTGGAAGTCCTTTAGTCATGAGATCAGCTAGTTGCATGTTGGAGGGGACATGAACTGGTGGTTGCAATAAACCTGATTGGATCCTTTCTCTAACAAAATAACAATCAATTTCTATGTGCTTAGTTCTCTCATGGAAAATAGGATTAGCAGCAATTTGTAGTGCAGCTTTGTTATCACAAAACAACTTCACAGGCATGGTTAAGGTCACTCCAAGTTCTGCCAATAAACCAGTCAGCCATATCACTTCTGCAGTTGCAGTTGCCATGCTCCTATACTCAGCTTCTGCTCACTGTATGTTGTTTCTTAGACTTCCAAGAAACCAAAGAATCACCCAAATTGACTATATAGCCTGAAACTGACCTTCTAGTGTTGGGACAAGATGCCCAATCAGAATCACAAAAGGCAGTCATAGATGTGATCTTATCTGCCTTAAGTAGAATTCCAAGTCCAGGATTACCCTTCAGATACCTCACCACTCTTAGTGCACCATCCATGTTAAACTGTTTAGGTCTCTGCATAAATTGGCTTAATATTTGTACTGCAAAGCAAATGCCAGGCCTAGTAATAGTGAGGTAAAGCAACTTGCCAACCAATTTTTGATAACCAAGTATGTCATCTATTTTTGGATCATCAGATGGACCAGCTTGGAGGTCATACTCTACAGAAGTTGATTTCTTATTAACCTCTAATGGTGTTGGAGCTGGTTTGCACCCACTCAGCCCAACTTGTGAGATCAGTTCCAACATATTTCCTTTGGTTAAGCAAGAACCTTTGTCAGACCTGAGTACTTCAATTCCTAAGAAGAATCTTAACTGGCCCAAATCTTTCACCTTGAGTGCCTTGTTCAGTGTGTCTTTTGTATGTTGAATTAGAGTGACATTACTCCCTATGATAAGTAAATCATCAATATAGACCAAGACCACTACAATATCATGTCCTGATCTCTGAATAAACAGTGAGTGATCATAGTTACTCTGTGTATAACCACCAGCAATCAATGCATTTGTGAGCTTAATATTCCACTGTCTAGAAGCTTGTTTGAGTCCATATAATGATTTTTTCAGTTTGCACACCAGTTTACTTCTTTGTCTCTGAAAACCTTGAGGTAATTCCATATATACATCTTCATAAAGATCTCCTTGTAGGAAAGCATTATTTACATCCATTTGGAAAAGGTCCCACTTCTTAGAAGCTGCCAAGCTAATCACAGTTCTGACTGTCACCATCTTAGCAACGGGTGAGAAGGTATCATGATAATCCAACCCTTCCTGCAGATTGTATCCCTTTGCAACTAATCTGGCCTTGTATTTTTCAATGCTCCCATCAGCCCTATATTTGATCTTGTATACCCATTTAGAACCTATAGCATATTTACCTAGTGGTAAAAGCAATTATCTTCCAGGGCTTGAATTTCAAGATGCATAGCCTCTATCCAGTGTTTATCTATTGCAGCTTCTTTAAAATTTTGTGGTTCAATTTTGAGCTAAAAAAACTTGCAGATAGGCTTGGTATGCTGGTGAGACATTATCATAAGATAACACATCTGAGATAGAATAAAGGGTCACGTCTCCAAACTTAGAACCAGATTTAGTAGTGACATAATCCTTTAACCATATTGGTGGATTGGCACTTTCTTTTGCTCTTGAAATCAGGTGGATATCCCACCACCACTCTATAGCAATCCTCTGTTAAATGGTTTTTGTAACCACATTGAGCACAACCTGTAGGAAAAAGTGGCTTCTTATAGGTGTTCTGATTTAGAGTAGAGGCAGGTTTAGACGGGTTAAATGCCGATCCCTTGTATCTGTGGCCACCTCCAGCCATCAAAGTGATGGAATCCATTTGTTTGTCACCAGTTCTTATGCCTCTTTGGCTTTTTTCTTGCACCACCAGTGCATATGCCTGATTGACCGTCAAGACAGGGGTGCGCAACAAAATATCACTTCGCACATGACTAAAACTCTCATTTAGCCCATCAAAAATTGCAACAACCTTTGATTTCCAGCATTTCAGTGGAGGCCTTAGATCCTTCACAACTACAGCCAACTCCTGGTACTAAGGCATCTATCTCATCCCAATAATCTCGCATTTTGGAATAGTAAGCAGTGACTGAGTTCGTACCTTGAGTTAAAGTAGCTATATCCTTCCATAGCTGATATATTCTGGTGAAATTTGATTTATCGAACCTTTCCTTGAATTCATCCCAAACTTTCTTCGAATCGGACGCATATACTATGCTAGAACTAAATCCAATGAAACAGTAGCTCCAATCCAACTCAGAATAATCGATGTAATCCAACTCAGAATAATCGTATTACATCGTTCCCAGAGATTTCCCAAATCGCCACTGTACTGAGCTTTTGTACAACTGCCATCCACAAAACCAAGCTTGTTTTTCCCTAGCAAGGCCAATCACATTGATTTGCTTCACAATGTGTAATTCTCTGAACCTTTCAACTTGATGCCAATTAACGCCAAACTAGGTGTATCGAAATTTTGCAGATATAGAGGATGATGGAAATCGATTTGCGTTTCTATTGCTACTAAGCTTAAGAATGTTCTATATGTTCCTGATTTCAAGTACAACTTGTTGTCAGTGTCAAAGATGACAAAAGATCTCTGTTGTTCAATATGCTTTTACCCAGATTTTTGTATTTTCTAGGACCTTTACTCTGGCAAGGTCTTGGGTATTGGTAGAGAAAACAATGGTTTATACTTACTGAAGGATGACACAATAAGACATCCTGTAGCAGGCTCAGCAATTCATAAAGTAGTTGATGGTGCAATGTTGCATATGAGATTAGGCCACCCATCTATCAGTATTCCAAGTTGCATTCCCATTGTTCAAAATGGTAGAGAAGCACACAAACTATGTGAAATATGCTCATTATCCAAGCAGACAAGGTTACAGTTTCCTTTTAGTAACTCACATTCTAGTAGCATTTTTCAGTTGATACGTGTTGATGTATGGGGTCCTTTTAAGGTTCCCACTTATGACAGAAAACATTACTTTGTTACCATTGTTGATGACTATAGTAGATATACGTGGACATGTTTGATTTAACATAAGTCTGAAGTGATTGTTGTTCTGAAATTTTTTTGTTAAAAGTAAAGAATCAGTTTGGTACTACTGTGAAGACACTAAGATCAGATAATGGTAGAGAGTTTTTCAATTCTCAGTGTTTTGATTTGTTCTCATCATTGGGCATTATTCATCAAAGCTCTTATCCGTACACACCCCAACAAAATGGGGTGGTAGAGAGAAAACATAGACACATTCTTGAGGTAGCTAGAGCTCTCAAATTTCAGAGTTCCATCCCTAACAGGTGCTGGGGAGATTGTGTTATGACTGCAACATATCTGATAAATAAACTGCCTACACCAATTTTGCAAGAAAAGTCACCCTATACAATTTTATATAACAAACCTGTAGTATATGATCACTTAAGGGTCTTTGGTTGCTTGTGTTTTGCATCCACTTTACCTAAAGGTGATAAGTTTGAACCAAGAGACAAAAGAGCAGTTTTTATTGGTTTATTCTGAGACTCAAAAGGGATACAAGCTGTTTGGTCTTCGGCAGAACACATGCTGGGTCAGCAGAGATGTGGTGTTCAGAGAAAACATCTTTCCTTTCAAGGGAATCACACATGAAGGAACAACTATTTTTTATGTTCCACACTCTATCAACGATCATCATCATGATCCCTCTCCAATTCCCATGCTTGCATCACATGCACCTATATATGGTGATCCTTGGTGATCCTGCTAGCTCTACTGTTGTACCAGAAGTTGCAGATGATATTGAACATTCCACAGTTGAAGCTGTTGAAGTGCCACCGGAGAAACATTCACTTTCACCTGTTCCACAAACAGCAGACTTGAGAGGGACAACAAGAATTGTCAATCCGCCAATATGGTTAAAGGATTATGTCACCACTAAATCTGGTTCTAAGTTTAGAGGTTGTGACCCTTTATTCTATATCAGATGTGTTGTCTTATGATAATGTCTCACCAGCATACCAAGCCTATCTGCAAGTTTTTTCAGCTCAAATTGAACCACAAAATTTTAAAGAAGCTGCAACAGATAAACACTGGATTGAGGCTATGCATTTTAAAATTCAAGCCCTGGAGGATAATCAGACTTGGGACCTAGTCCTTCTACCACCAGGGAAACATACTATAGGTTCTAAATGGGTATACAAGATCAAATATAGGGCTGATGGGAGCATTGAAAGATACAAAGCCGGATTAGTTGTAAAGGGATACAATCAGCAGGAAAGGATGGATTATCATGATACCTTCTCACCTGTTGCTAAGATGGTGACAGTCAGAACTGTGCTAACTGTGATTAGCTTGGCAGCCTCTAAGAAGTAGGACCTCTTCCAAATGGATGTAAATAATGCTTTCTTACAAGGATATCTTTATGAAGATGTATATATGGAATTACCTCAAGGCTTTCAGAGACAAGGAAGTAAACTGGTATGCAAACTGAAAAAAATCATTATATGGACTCAAACAGGCTTCCAGACAGTGGATTATTAAGCTCACAAATGCATTGATTGCTGGTGGTTATACACAGAGTAACTATGATCACTCACTGTTTATTCAGAGATCAGGACATGATATTGTAGTGGTCTTGGTCTATATTAATGATTTACTTATCACAGGGAGTAATCCCACTCTAATTCAACATGTAAAAAACACACTGAACAAGGCATTCAAGGTGAAAAATTTGGGCCACTTAAGATTCTTCTTAGGAATTGAAGTACTCAGGAAAGGAAATATGTGTTGGAACTGATCTCACAAGTTAGGCTGAGTGGGTGCAAACCAGCTCCAACACCATTAGATGTTAATAAGAAATTAACTTTTGTAGAGTATGACCTCCAAGCTGGCCCATCTGATAATCCAGAAATAGATGACATACTTGGTTATCAAAAGTTGGTTGGCAAGTTACTTTACCTCACTATTACTAGGCCTGAGCAGTACAAACATTAAGTCAATTTATGCAGAGACCTAAACAGTCTCACATGGATGGTGCACTAAGAGTGGTGAGGTATGTGAAGGGTAATCCTGGACTTGGAATTCTACTTAAGGTAGATGAGATCACATCTATGACTGCCTTCTGGCATTTTATCATGGTATCAAAACCAGGTTCGTTGATATGGTTCTTTGATATGGGAGAATGAACAAAGCTTTATTGATTGGAGGAAAATGATTGTTCTCTTTACATTTTTACTGATGCAATTGCTACTTATAGAGAATAACCGACTCCGTTAATATTGACAGCTGTACACCACTAACTCACTAACAAACTATAACAACCTAACTGACTAGTCTCTTTAAACTGAATAAACATGAAGAGCTAAGATAGATGCTTCGACTGTAAATGGCCCTCGGACATTACATCCTATTGCACTTGAAGTTATTGTTCTTCTATGTTTATCTCCTTATGATCTGTGGATATGTACCCTATCAGCTATCAAAATTTTACTATTCTGGGGCTGTAGATATATATTATCATGCTTTGTTATCTACATGATTCCTATTATTCCACTTTCATTACATTTTTTACCTCTTTTTTGGGTAGATTCTCCTGCTGAGATTATCAAAGAGATGCATGCCAGAAAAGTAAGCTGTAGCGAGAAGCCCAGCTGCATCATTATTTACAGCTCATACTTGGAAAGACGAAGCACATGACGCCAAAAGAATCGTTTTGCTGATCGAGAATTGGTCTAAAGTACTGCTTTTCAGGTCCTGTTGTCCTCTTAAATTGGTTTTGTTGAAAAGTTATAGCTCGTCCTTTTTGTTTCCTTTTCCTATTTTTGGTCATTTTCACAATTTTGCTAGTTGTTAATCTGACCGTGTGGTGGGATGTTGGTGTAATTTGTGTATATCTTTTTCAAGGTTGGGCTTTGTTGTCAGGTTTCACAACTGTAAATGCAGATAGGTTCCTCAAGGAATTCTAAATTGATTCTACTGCTGACTGCCTCGCTTCGCTGTTGTTTTTATTCCTTCTTGTTCCTTCTTAGTTCTCTCACTCTGTGGGAATATACTGGGTATGTTGTTGTTCCTTCTTAGTTCATTCTTCGCTTGCATTCAAAATGGACTTGAGTCTCCCTCTCATCATTGCCTCTTTTACCCAAGTTTTATTCTTAATGATTCTTCATAATACAACAAGGATGGGAGGAATATAATTCGACCCTTAGGGGTGTGTTTAGTACTATGAAAATATTTCTTGGAAAATGTTTCTAATTTTCTCATGATTGGTTGGCTTAAATGTTTTGAAAATATTTTTCAAATAGACTTATTTTCCTCAAATTTAAGGAAAATGACTTTCCTTTTTAAAGTAAGAAAAACGTTTTCCAAAATTCTTTGTCAACCTCACCACTCGAGTCCTGACCTTAGTCATAGGTATCGACACAATGATCTGGACCAGACTCTCGACCCAAATTTGGGTTAAGGTTTGGTCCTAGGTCGGTTTGTTGAGGTTGAGAGACGAGTCCTGAGTTGGATCAGGATCGGGAGTCGGGACCTAGGATAGGATCAGGAGTTGGATTTCGAGTCAGGTTTAGGGTCGAAAGATAGGTATTATGAGTTGGCATTGGAGTCAAGGTCTCGAGCGGAGTTCGTTTGGGGTCGAGTTTAGGGTTGAAAACGATAATTAAAACTCGGGCCAGGATCGAGAGTCAGGCCCTAGGTTGAGGTCGAGAATCGGGTCCCGAGTAGGGTTCGTAAGTATAGTATTGGGAAACGAGGTGGTAGGATCGAAATTGTGAGTGTATCATGCGGAAGCTATTGATTGCAAACCAAGACGGTGATAATTCAAATGGCAAAGAAAATTATGCTACAAAGCACATTATTAATATGGTTGGTCAAAAAATCTACATATTAAAAACTACCCCCCCCCCCCCCCCCCCCCGTTCCCCCGGGTCTCAAATTACTTGATAAGTCTGCTAAAAGATTTTTATCAAACTAGTTGGCATATTTAAAAATTCAAGAGATAATTAATCACTTTTTGCCAACTATACTTATATTAATTGAAGAAGATTCATCTAATCAAAGATAAATTGAGGTCATATTAGTCAATTTTACACCCTTTATTAATTTCTTCTTAAGAGTTGTGCAAACAGCAAATATGCTATATAATTTGAGACGGGAGAGTAATATTGAAAGAGAAATCTCCCCAACTATTGTGTTGTATCTGAGAAGTAAAGATCTTCTATTATAGAAGTCTAAATTACCCTCCAAGAAAGGATTAACCAATTATGGAAGAGATCTTTATCGGCAAGAAAACCTTTTTGAAGTAAGACATAATTATGGTAGAATCTAGGTAAAGCAGAAAATTCAGGACAAATCCTAACAAATCTTTCTGCCATGAATTTCTTGCAAACTAATCTTCATTATCTTCTTCTTCACACAATCTTCATATTCCCTGTTGTTTACCATGATTAATAGTTGATGTAAGTTAAAAATATATAATGATATTGGATCCCTGTATTAAAAGCGAACAACGTTGAAAATTGAAGCCTTGTGCATTAAAAGTGAGCACAGGTTAAAAATGAAGCTCATGCATTAAAGTAAGCATGAATTGATAGTTGATTTTGTTTTTAAGAGGGATCAGCAGACCGTTGAAAATACATAGATGAATTTTTTTTCATACGTAGCTCTTTAGACAATTTTTTTTATATATAAAAAATCATCATTATCATCAAATTGTGCGCAACTATAACTGAACTCGCCTTGAACCTAAGTCTTGTTGAACCATTGGCCCATTGAACCATTGACTCTGAAATACTTGTTGGGATCAAAATTGTTGGGGCGTCATGCGGAAGCTAATAGTTGCAAATCATGGTGGTGATAAACTAGAGGACCAAAAAAACTATACTAAAACATAATATTATTATTTAGTTTGTCCAATTGGCTAACATATGAAAATCTGATATAAAAGAAGACATAAGAAACTATCGAGAGAAAATCTTCCCCTAAACAAGACTCTTAAAAGACCATATTGTAGATGTTATTATGTTGTGTATGTGAATTAAAATCTTGTATTTATAGAAGTCTAAAACGTCTCCTCTAAGTGGAAGAGAATTTTTTTCGACAAGGAAACCTTTTCTACTAAAAAAAAACTTTTTCAAGTAAGACATAATTATAGTAGAATTCAGGTAAAGTTGAAAATTCAGGACAAATCCTAACACGAGGTTGGGTCGAGGTCAAGAGTCGGTTTGGGGTTCGAGGTCAGTTCCTATTTCAGGGATTGTAGTCGAGAACCAAGTTAGGTCAAGAGTTAAAGTTAGGTGTCGGGTGGTAGTCGGATTTTGGGTTGGGGTCGATAGTCGGGACTTGGATCAGGATCAGGATCGGGAGTCAGGTCTAAGGTACGGGTAGGGAGTTGAGTCAGTGGTTACGGTTAGGAATGAGATTGGGAGTCGGGTACCTAGTCGAGGTTGAAAGTTCGGACTAGGGTTGGGGTTGGGAGTCGAGTTTTGATCACAATCGAGAATCGATCCCTAATCCTAGTAATAGTCGAGTGTTGGAATTGAGAGTCGAATCTCGGTCAGTGTTGGGGTCGAGAGTCGACGTTGGATTCCTGGTCCTGAGTTTTTTTGGGGGTCGGGTGTTGGGTCTTCGAAATTAGCGTTGGGTTTGGTGTAGAGGTTATAAGTTGGGATGGAATTAAGGTCGGGGTCAGTAGTCAAGTTTGATAGTCGAATTTCAAATCAAGGTCTGATCCTAGGTCTTAGGTCAGGACAATCATAGATCGAGATTGGGGTCAAGGGTCGGGTCAAGAGTTAGGGTCAAGATAAAGGTGTTGGGGTCAGGGATTGGATCTTAAGTTAAGGTAGGAGTCGGTGTTCAAAGTTGATTTAAAAGGTTAGGGTTAGAGTTCGGACTCGGGTCTTGGGTCGGGGTCGGAAGTCGAGTCTTAGGTTGGGGTCGAGAGTCGGGTATCGAAAATCGAGGTCAAGGATTGGATCCTGTGTCGAGGTCAAGTCTTGTTTTGGGGTGCAAAGTTGGGTCTGGAATTAGGGTTTCGGGTCCATTGTCAAATTGTTTGTCAAGATTATACCAAAATACTTTAGGGAAAATATTACTAACTAAACACCAGAAAATAAGTAACAAAATCACCTTTTTTTCAAGAAAATATTTCCTACAAAAACAAAAACATCGTGGAAACATCTTCCTTCATATCAAATACACCCTCAAGGAGAAAAATAATGTTGTTATTGTATCCGTATTTTGGTAAAGAAATTGCTAGTACATTAAAACCACGTTGATAGATTTTGGCTACCAGTGCCGGCTCAACCGCCTTAGACCCCTAAATTTGAGGAGCCTCGTTTTTTTAGCACTAATAAATTGTAGAAATTTTGTTAAAAAATATAAAATATCATTGGTAGAAAAAATAAACTTTTTATATAAAATAAAATAATTATTAGATAAAGTTTGATATATCTAAAGTACTATGTCTCAAGAAAAATTTAATGTATTGGTTATATTATTAGTTGAAAAAAGTATTATTAGAAGAAACGACTAGACAAAAATTATTAGCAGCTTTGCATTTCAAGAAATTTTAAAAATATATTAATTTCTCTAAAAAAAAATTTAAGATTTTCATTTTGATTTTGTCCTTAAGTCACTAAGAGGCCGTTTGGTTTGCAGTATTAAAGTCAGTAATTTCGGGATAAAAATTTTAATCACTTGTTTGGTTGTAAATATTTGGGATAACTTATTTCGGGACTAATAATTAGTCCCGAAATAAGTTATCCACCCAATTGGTGGGATAACAATCCCAAGACTATTTTTCTTTGGAATAAAATTATACAATGACTAAAATACCCTCAAAACCTATGATTTCATTTCACACATCTATGTATATATACTAGTATTTTAATTATGAATTTTAATAAAAGTTAAATACTTCATAGTTTTGACATTAATTTTATATTTACATTAAAAACTTATTAGTAATATATAATAATTTATCAAGAATTTAAATCTAAAATTCAAAATTCTTATTCCATCATTATCTCTAATTATCTGCTTTCATTGACCCGCCTTACATAAAGTATTTTTTTTAATTTGCAGAAAAGGAAAAATTTGCAAAGTCAAACTGATTTTATTTCCAGAAGTAGGGCAAAAGTAGAGTGAATACTTACTTTTATATATTTATGTTTGTCGTCTGAGGATATTTCAATTCATAGGAAAAAATGATAGATTAAGATATTATTTCAGTTCAATATATATTTTCATTTCATTTCTCTCATATATATTTTTTTTTATTTATGAATATATTATACGTTAAATTTATTTGAATAATTATTCTCTAAAAATTAATAAAAATATCAACGCCATTATTGAATTACATATTTTAAATTAAATAGTTTTTTAATCACTTGAAAATTGATATGTTATATATCAATTAAAATGAATTTTAATATATTATATAAGAGATATGTGTTTAAATGAAATAAAATAAAAAATAAATCCTCTTTTACTTTAACAAACTTAAGTTGGAAGTTTTTATTTCAAATTAAATAAGATGTAGTAAGATTTTTTTTAAAACACATACGGCATAATCATGGAAAGCCACACGCAAAAAAAAATAAAGCTAAATAGGATAAAAGTTTTATTTTTAAAATACACATGATATAATCATGAAAATGCACACACAAAAAAAATTAAGTTAAATAAGATGAAAGTTTTATTTTTAAGAATAAATATTTAAAGCTTGAAAAGAAATTATATAAAAAAGAGTTAAATAAGATGGAGGGTATTTTTGTAATCACTTAATTTATTTTTAGAAACTATACCATGCATATTATTTTGAATAAAACAAATCAAACACTCAATAAAAAATAATCTCAGCATAACTAATTCCAGTATAACTTATCTCTTCATAACTTATTCCATTATAATTAAGCTGCTGGCTGCTAGTGTGCGAAACTTGACCTTTGTCTTACGTGAGTCTTGACGTGCTATATTCAGTAAAATGATCATGGGTGCATATGTTGATCATGACATCACGTTATTATTAGAAGAAAAAACTAAAGTATGAATTTTTATTCGCGAAAAAGAATTTAAGAATGTAAGTAGAGAGGGATCGAGTTAGAGTGACTTATGAATTTGGTGGAATTCTATAATGATCCACCTTATATGTATTTAAAAATTATTGAATATATACACATTTTTAATTTAGAATAAATAACTTTAAAAGAACAGATTTTCTTACTTGTAAACTTCAAAGTTCAAATTCTCTTGGTTTATGATAATAGGAGTCCATCGCTCATAATTCAAATCTCTTTTTTCATACTGCTTCAATTTCTATCTAATAAAAGTAATAACCACTTACGTATATTGACAGAGCAACTTGACAACCTCCACGCGCATATTGCTTCCATCATGCTTTTTGGCAATTGGCTAATGGATAAGTCATAAACGCGTGAACTAAAAAATTCCATGTCATGATGAAATTAATTTAATATAAAATTTAATTATTTTAGAAAAGTAAAATCTCAAAGCCATAATATTTCCTGATAGAGACGGAATAATATCAATTGGTAGACTGGCTGCCTAATGCTTCCTTAATTTCAAAGTGTACAAAGAATAAAGTAACTTTGTGGTGTTTTTAGATCATCACAACTTAGTGACATGCGTAATTGTCTAAATAAACGTATGGTCAACATATCATAAGATCTTTGAATTTGATATAAATTTTTACTTTGACATTTCAAATAAATATTTATTTTAAGCATCTTATATAGATTTTTACTATGTCATTTTAACAACTTTTCAACAATTAAGTTAATAGGACATTCAGTTTTTTAATTTTAGTAAAAGTCTATTACTTTACTTGTAGGGAGAGTCAATAACTTTATTCATATGTCTACATTAAGACTCATGATTAATATAATTTATATGAGAAAATTTTTCATTCAGATTTTATTTTGAATTGTTTATTTTTTCTCTTTCAAAAGACATAACAGCGGTATCAAGAGTCTCCATCGATCCTTGTGAATTTGTGAATTCATTGAAGAAAAGCTTTCAACCAATTTTTAATTCATACCTATTTTCAATCTATTTTTAATTCTTACTTTTATTTTTAATGTAGGACTATTTTTAGCCCTTACTTTTATTTTTAACGTAGGATTATTTTTAACCCTTACTTTTATTTTTAACGTAGGGCTATCGATTTTCAACCCATATTATTTTAAGTTTTGTTTTTCAAACCATGACAAGCAATACTCTCTCTTTCAATATCCCACAAATCTTCACTGGTGAAAACTATCAAATTTGGACAGGTAAGATGAAATATTATCTTAAAACATATGATTTGTGGGAAGTTGCAGAGGAAGATCAACCTATAAAGCCACTCCCCGCAAATTCTTGTGCTGCCGAAATCAAACTTCACACGGAAAAGAAATTTAAAAAAATATAAAGCAAAAATTATAATTCAAAATTCAGTTATTGATTCAATTTTCTCTAAAATCATAGAATATGAAACAACAAAAGAAGTTTGGGAAAAAACTTGAAAAGGAGTACCAAGGAAGTGAACAAGGCAGACATAATTAAATTCTGAATTTGGAAAGAAATTTTGAATCTCTTAGGATGCAAGAAGATGAGATAATCACTAAGTATTCTAACAGAATGTCTTTGATTGTCAATAGAATGAGGTTGCTTGGCGAAGATTTTAAAGACAATAGAATAGTTGAAAAAATTCTGATGACTATTCTTGAGAGATTTGAGTCCAAAATCTCCACTTTAAAAGAGTCTAAAGATCTCTCTGCTATCTCTCTTGATGAATTGATAAACGCTCTTCAAGTACAAGAGCAAAGAAGAGCTTACAGGGAAGAAAGAGGTGTTGAAGGCATTTTTTTATATAAACCATCGAAAAAGAAAAGTTTATTATTCTACTTGAAAATATTGCAAAAAAAAAAATACACTTAGAAAAAATTTGCTGGTGGAGATCTGATGCATTGTGTGAAAATTGCAACAAAAAGATCATGTCACAAAAGTTTCCAATTTCAAAGACACTCAAGATAATTCAAAAGCACTATTTGTGAAAAAAGAGAGCGAGGATCAACTTTACTAGATTGCAGCAGTAGAAACAACAAGGAGTGATGGATATTGCATCTGTTACTGCAATAATATTCTAGAATAATTAGTTATTTAGTTATAGGAGGAGTGCTTAGTTATTTAGTTATATAAGGAGTCCACTAATTAAGTTAGTATGACATTCAGTTTTTTAATTTTAGTAAAAGTCTATTACTTTACTTGTAGGAGGAGTTAACAACTTTATTCATGTGTTTATCTAAAGACTCAGGATTAATAAAATTTATATGAAAAAAAAATTCATTCAGATTTTATTTTGTATTGTTTTTTTTTTTCTCTTCCAAAAAGCACAACACTCTTTAACACATTCAAGACTTGATTTTTTTTTAATAGAAATAAATCCCTCATCCCAGTTTGATGTCATCTTCTCCATGATACCAAATGACTTATTTAAAGTTTTTTAAAAATCAATTTTGACAATAACTCAAACCGTAAATAAAAAATAGAAAATTTTCTTCTTCTCCTTCATAAGCTTCATATATCACCTCTAATGGCGTCGTCACATTTCACCCTACAAAGTTGTCCCTATTAAATGCTCTTGATTTCGGATCTAACATCGATTTTTTTCGCACTTGAAGTCCATGTCGAAATCATCGATGAAGCCATCATCATGAAACTGCAACGATCTGAATCTGGGTTAAACATCAAATCCTTTTCGCAATTAGATTCCATATTGAAATCATTTACCAAACCATCATCATGAAACTTGATATAAAAAAGGCAAAATTTGGTATTAGAAAACGGTAGCGGAATTCAAACTTTTTGAAAAAGATTATGTTTTTTCTTCGAGAATTTTATAATTGCAAATTAATTTTTGTCAAGAAAACCCATTTGGATATGATTTGATTTTTGCGTATGATTCCTTTAATTTTTCAAAAATTGAGTATGATTTAATTTTTGAGTACGAATTGAATATGATACGACTTTTTGAGTAAATTGATTTACGAATTAATTCTTGTCAAAGAAATTCATTTTTTTTCATGTTGACTATCAATTAAGAGACGATTGAGGATCATGTTTGAGTTTTAAGCTTTGAAAATGATCAAAAATATTGACAAGAAAATATGTGGAATAATAATAATAAGAAGAAGAAGAAGAAGAAGAATAAAAAAATGAAAGAAAATAAAATAAACTTTCACTAATCTAAACAGAGTGTGATATTTCTTTATTTTGTCATGTCAATAAAAGGTGTCAAAATGACACAAGCTTAATTCTAAATAAAGTACTTAAAATGAACATCAAGGTATCAAATTAAAAAATTCATAACAAATTTCAGGGTTTGACGATGTATTTAACTAATTTATTAACATCTTTTTCCTTTAGAATTATTTACCAGTGAGTGTAGTTTCTAAATAACTACCGGGTGTTGGACTTTCTAGATTTGAAACATATTACCATTTCCTTTAGAATTATTTACCAGTGAGTGGAGTTTCTAGATAACTACCGGGTGTTGGACTTTCTAGATTTGAAACATATTACCACCTCCGTCTTATTAACGCCTCCGTCTTATTTTACTTCTATACTAGTTAACGTACTCGCGCAATGCGCGGATGATCTTAAAATTTATCTATAATAGTTTAAGTTATCGATTATAATATAAAATTTTAAAAGCATATTAAATTAAATAAATGCTAATTATATTTTTAAATACTTTATGATATAAAATATTTATTAGTTCAATATTTATTATTATTAAATTATTTTTAAAAGGATTAAGTAACTGAAATAAAAAGATATAGGTCCCACTTACCTATTATTGTAACAGTTTTTTTTTTTTAATTTTTCAAAAGATTCAAACACTCAAACATTTAATAGTTATTATTCTAAATAAAATTAAACACAAATTATATATTTTTAAACAATTTATCAAGTATATTACCTTTTTCAAATTTTTTAAAATTTGCTTATAACGTATAGGACATGTATGATGGAGGGAAGACTTGGGTGTGAACGGCGGGAGGGGACTCAGAGCATTTTTCAATCGAGACAGGGTTGCACCAGGGTTCGATTCTTAGTCCGTTCCTATTTGCGTTGGTGATAGACGCATTGACATGGAGTATTCAAGGGGAGGTGCCGTGGTGTATGTTGTTCGCTGACGATGTAGTGCTGATTGATGAGACGCGGGTGAGTGGGAATGAAAAATTGGAGGTTTGGAGGCAAACCCTTGAATCTAAGGGGTTCAGGTTGAGTAGGTCCAAAACGGAGTATATGGAATGCAGGTTTAGTGAAGTGAGGTAGGAGGACGATGTGGTGGTGAGGTTGGAGTCCCAGGATCTCCGAAAGAGGGATAGTTTTAAGTATTTTGGGTCTATGATTCAGGGGAATGGCGAGATTGATGAGGATGTCTCTAACCGTATTAGAGCAGGTTGGATGAAATGGAGGCTCGCCTCGGGAGTTTTGTGTGACAAGAAGGTGCCATTAAAGCTTAAAGGTAAATTCTACAGAGTGCCAGTCCGTCCTGCTATGCTATATGGAGCAGAGTGTTGGTCAGTCAAGAACTCCCATATTCAAAAAATAAAGGTAGCAGAAATAAGAATGTTGCGCTGGATGTGTGGACTTACCAGAAGGGATAGAGTTAGAAATGAGACCGTCCGAGAGAAGGTGAGAGTGACTTTGTTGGAGGATAAGATGCGCGAAGGAAGGTTGAGATGGTTTGGGCATGTGATGATAAGGGGCACGGATGCCCCAGTTCGTAGGTGTGAGAGATTAGCGTTAGATGGCTTCAGGAGAAGGAGAGGTAGGCCGAAGAAGTACTGGAGGGAAGTGATTAGACATGATATGGAGCAGCTTCTGCTTACTGAGGACATAACCCTAGATAGGATGGTGTGGAGGTCGCGAATAAGGGTAGAAGGCTAAGTTGTGTGCGTGGATTTAGTAAGTAGTTAGAAGAGCTCTGGTTGAGTCGGGCTAGTAACCCTAGGATTGGGTCCAGAGATAGGAGCCCGATCAGGCGGGCTTAGGTCTCTTTTTCCTATTGCGCTTATTTATTTTATTTCTTATTGCTCTGAGTTCTATTTTTATTGTGTCTTATTCCTTTTCATATTATGTCATCCATCTTACTTCTTATTTAATTACGCTTTGGTCTATTTTTCTCTATCTTGAGCTGGGGGTCTACCGGAAACAACCTCTCTACTTCTCTAAAGGTAGCGGTATGGACTGTGTACATTCTACCCTCCCCAGGCCCCACTTAGTGGGAATACACTGGATTTGTTGTTGTTGTTGTTTATAACGTTGTATTCATCTTGTATTATATTAATTTTTTTAAAATATTTTGAAAATAGAAAAATATATTTAATAACAATAATTCTAATATTAATTTAATCCCCAATGAAATGATTTATAGTTACAAATAAATAAATTATACTCTTATTAGATTATAAATTATAAAAATTCTGATAATATTTTTTAAATTATGAATTTAAAAAAGAGAAAGTGCAACTTACAGAGACTATTTAATTAAAAATTGGATATATATATAAAAATGAATGGTGGTCAAAATTTTAATTGGAGAAAAGATTGGTCCAATACCAGTAAAGTACAAATCTAGAAATAGGAAAGTACATTACTACTTACATTTTCACTCTAGAACCTTCAGTTCTCATCTTCTTTCCAAAATTTCCATCTAGTTTTCTCCGTTCAATTTTTACAATTCAGAATTTAGAACATGCATGTTCTAGAAGAAATTGAAAGAATGCCTATACATGATATCTTTCTGCAATATGATAGAATATCCTACACTCCTTGAAGCAGACAGGACCTAGAGCTCTTGAATAGCAAATGGTAAGCTGATTCTAGTAAATACTGTTCTGGATTTACTAATAGACCCAAAGAGATGTAGTGTAAGGACCAATTTCTTGGTTTCACTTTTGGTCAGTAGGTCCTTAAGCTTTTCCTGCCTTTGGTTCAAGGAAGGCAGACAGATTAAGATGATTGTCTCGTACCATTGTTGAGCTCTTTAGATCTCCTTGTAGTTTTGATTTCTTTAGTTCTTTAGTCGCTTCTTTTATCTGTATCTTATGGACCTTCTTCATGCCTTTGCCTTCATTAATATAAATCTACCATTTAACCCATAATATAATGAAGAAATTTGTTACCCCTCTTAAGTTTTAATGCCTATTATCTGATATTAATTGATTTACGTGCTTTTATCTGTAGAAATTAAGAAATGGTAAGAAATTAGAATAGAAGATGATCTCATTGAACGATTTCGTCATAATTTTGAGAAGTGAGTCTTTTTCCCTTTCTCTTGTATTTTCGAGTTAGAGCTACAGTGAATGTTATTTAGGTCGTTTCATTTGTATATAGATAGAC
>NC_061113.1:255795237-255821099 GCF_002878395.1 Capsicum annuum
GACGGAACCCATATTTTTCATTTGTCCAGTGGATATTTAATTCAATGATTAATATAAAGAATGATTTGGTGTCTCATAAATTTTGAGATTTGCAGATATTGACCATCTAGTAGTTGTAGGGCTACCTATCTTACATTACAAAGCATTACGAGCTTTGCAATTCTTAAGAATCATTAGTTTACATGAAAGTTCTACACAAATATTAGTTGTAGTTTCTTGTTCCAATTAAAAGTTAATGTATTAGTATTCAAAAAATTAGTAGTAGTTGCTTGTTCCAATTACTAAACCACCACTTGTCATTTGAACTGTCTTTTTTAATAATCGTAATGTTCGGACCAACTTTCGTACACGTCTACTCCTTTTAAGTGGATAGAGAAATATGAAACATCACCACACGTCTACTCCTTAATGGATAGAAAAGTTGTATTATAAGTAAATGTGTGGCAGTTGTACTGCTTTTAAATTATAATTTTAAGTTTAATTTTTAATATTGTGGGTTTGTGATGATCTTGCCGTTTTTTTAAAATGATAATGTTGTATTATCAGTAAAAATGTGTGACAGTTGTACTGCTTATAAAGCTATAATTTTAAGTTTTAGTTTTTAATTTGTAAAGAAAATTATTGATAATAGTTGTACTATTATAAATGTATTTACATTATAATGAATGTTTATTAAGATCTACTTTGATATTTATTAGGATTTGAAGCATCCATCTTTTACTCAGACTAGGAGTAAATTTTTCCAATAAATAGAGGAGTTTTGTTCATTGTATTGACAATCTTATGATCTCTTATCCTCAAGAGAAGAAATAAGAATTACTCCCTCTCCTCTCTCTACTCTTGTTCTTTATTCTTTATTAGTTTATAACATGTTATTAGCACAAGACTCTGTCAAACAAGGTGAGATTATAAATCTGAAGGATTTCAAGGTTAGTAATTTTTTATGTTATCTTTCTTTTGCTACTACTAATATAATTATTATTGGATTTGAGAAAAAATAATTGGTTTGGAATCATTTATATTTTAAATTTATTCCTCAAGAACAATATTATAAAAAAAAATGATAATATGTTGGGTTCAAGTCCCATCGATTCATGCCTAAGACGCTTTTATATGGATCAAATATTGAGTTTGAATCTCAGTACACCATATTGATGATATTGTGATGGTAAACGCAAAATAATGAGTGTTTGATGAAAAGTCATGAAATTCGACCCATTGAATATGCTCCATTCCCTGAAGTGAATGTGGTAACAATATATGATAAGTCTGAAATATGACAACTTACTTCATTCTTGAGGTGTATGTGGTAGCAGTGCATAATATGTCTGAAAGAAGACAAGTAATTGAATGGACGAATATACGCATGGAGGGACAATATGATAATGATCATCAAAAGTGATGATATTTTCACATGCTTATATGAGATATACTAGAGAAAAATTCTCTACATCATATATATATGCCTCTATTTGCTCCTGAAGTAGCGAAATCTTAAAAGAGGTTATAAACTATCATAATTTGATAGGCTTAAGACACGATTATATTCCATTCTCGGAGAATGAGAAACGCAAACGTGCACTTGATTGTGATGGTATCACAACTCACCTCCCTTCCGAATAAGGCAGAATAACTGAGAAGTGTTATTTCGAAATCTACCTCTAAAGTAGTAAATCTAAAATTTATTTATGTAATAGTAAATCTGAAATTTACTAAAGAAAAAAGTACATGTCATGGTAAACTTGAAGTTTACTGGAATAAAAGTTCATAAATTAATATGAACGATTGTGACATCTCAAAGATGTGCATATTGAATATTAGACATGTATTGAAGAACTAGAAGATTCTTCGAGAATTGTTTATGTCGTTTATTCTCATGATAAGTTGGTTGGACCAACTAATGTTGGGATTGAATTCTTTAAATCTGAAAAGAATAAAAGGTGAATAAGGGTCCGTTCACCTATTATGTGATATGTTGAAAAGATGCATCAATAAGATGATCACATGTACATTCATGGTCAACCTACGTTTTGACATTCATAAAGTTACTTGTTCAATATAAATTGAGCATAATTTTCAGATTGTGTAATCAAGATAATGTATCTTGATGATGATGGTTTAGCATTGAATGTCTTTGATAAATATCTAATCCATTGTTAATGAGCACAAAACTTAATGTATTGGTCTGAAATATAATATATTGCAATAGCATTTGTATGCATTAGACCAATAAATTATGATTATTTCTTCCCTCTCAATTGGTTCAAGGTCGGGAATCAATTATTCCATCTAATAATTTTGATGTACGGTATACGATTAATGAATATACCATAATGCACAATGATTGATTTCTCAAAGAAGTAGAGGATGTGTGTTAGTTTTCCTAACATAAAAGGGGAGATTATAAGCGCTATGAAATATGTTAGGAATTATCACCATATCCTCATCCAAAAGATAATTCAAGTCAAATGCTGAAAGCATCTCATATTAAGTGCAAATGCTCTTATTTTGTATTTCTAAAGGACAAGGTCTATGCATGCGTGAAGCGTGGTTGATTGATCGGTTCCAAATAAAATAGTCCTTGAAAAATAAGGAGCAAATAATCATAATAAAAAGGTAATGAGCTCTTGAAGAGCCTACGACATACCACTTCATGAAACCTTATGAGAGGTTCATGTACCTGAAAATAATGAAGTGATGAGATATCAAAATGTTATGTCGCATTGTGAACCGATACAAAATGATATATCATCAATATCTTTGACACAATATTGGCGCAATATTATGGAAGATTACGAGGATATGAATTCTACATTTATTTAAGCATGCTGACGTAGAAATATTTATCAAGTGACATGAAAGGATGCTTCTTGGTAAGTATTAAACTTATTTGATTTGCAGTGCAGATATTTGAAGATGTCACTTATGAAATGTTGAATATTGTCACTTGATAAAACTTATGTGAAAAACTTTTAAGGATTTAAAATGCTTGAAGCATATAAAAGTTTCTGGGAAACTTATTTATAATCCTTATATTGTATAAACTTATTGCTTGAACATTATTTGAACTCTTGGAGAGTTTTCAAAGTAATAGATTATTTGCTGAAGTTCGAAATATATCGAATTGGATTGGTTATGAAGTACCATATCTTAGTGCAATTGATGCACTCATATACCTGCAAATACTACAAGACCTATAGCTTTTTCAGTCAATTTGTTAGCAAGGTATATTTCTGCTCCTACTATGAGACATCAAAATGGGATAAAACATATGAGCTTGCTTTATTCTAAAGATTGCAGTCCCGATCTTATTGGTCATGATGTTGGGTACTTATCTGATCCGCATAAAGCTTGGTCTCAAATAGGCTTTGTGTTCATATGTGGTGGTACTGTCATATCTTGAAGATATACAAAGCAGTTTTTCGTAGCCACTTCATCAAATCATGCTGAGATAATAACTATTTATGAAGCAAGCTGAGAATGTGTATGGTTGAGGTCCATGATACATTTCATTCGAGAAAAATATGGTGTGAAATATGACAATCTACCCATAATTTTATACAGAGATAATTCAACATTCATAACACATTTTAAGGGAGGATTCATAAATGGAGATAGAACGAAGCACATTTTGCCAGAACTTTTCTACATACATGAGCTACAAAAGAATGATGATATTAACGTGCAACAGATTCATTCAACTGATAATGTGACTGATTTATTCACCAAATCTTCTCAAATTGCAACTTTCAAGAAGATGCTGCACAAGATCGAGATGCAAAGGTCAAAGATGTTCTCATTAGAGGGAGTTGATACGCGATGTACTTTTTTTTCCTTATGAGGTTTTGTCCCACTGGGTTTTCCTTGTTAGATTTTTAATGAGGCAGCCGAAATGTATATTATTAGAGATGTGTACTCTTTTTCCTTCGCTAAATTTTTTTCCTACTGGATTTTGTCTAGTAAGGTTTTAACGAGACACATTATCTACCAATTAGACATTCAAGGGGGAGTGTTATAAATGTATTTACATTATAGTGAATGTCTATCAAGATCTGTCAAGATCTACTTTGATATCTATTAGGATTTGAAGTATCCGTTTTTTACTCAAACTAGGAGTAAATTTTTCCTATAAATAGAGGGTTTTGTTCATTGTATTGATAATCTTATTATCTTCTCATTCTCAAGAGAAGAAATAAGAATCACTCTTCTTTCTTTACTCTTATTCTTTATTCTTTATTAGTTTATAACATGTGCATGTTTCTTTCCTTTTTCTAGATGACTACTCCTTTAGATCTGATAGTGTAGTAATAATTGGGATAAATCTTTTTATCGCATGTAGTATGAACATAAAATTATTTTATCAATCTATCCAAAAAAAATTACCAAATTTTAAAAATAAGAATCCAAAAAAACTCAAACATTAGCTACATGTAAAATCATTATTTGATAAAAAAAAAAAATTGAAATATGTAATCTATAAACTTTGTAACTGTCAAACATCATTTTTATATTTTTAAATAATTCCTGTTATATATTATATATTATTTTGACGATTGAAAAATGTTTTGTTTATATTATTTTAAAGAAATTCAATTTTGGAAATTAGAAATATTTCATTCATTTTATTTTAATGGGAAATTAAATTCCTAAGTGTGCTTTGCAACTAAATGTGCTTATTAAATTTATTTTTTAAGTTAAAAAATTAAAAACTTTTATAAAAAAAATTGATAACTTCCCATGGGAAAAAAATCCAAACGTGCTTAGTAAAATTTGTTTCTTATATATTTTTAATTTTTTAAAAATGTATTTTTTTTCTGTGAAGAAGGAGAAGTTGTTGGAAGATAGATAGTTAAATATTTAGTAAAATGATCTGACAACTTTCCACAGAAAAAGAGTCCTATACGTGTTTAAAAATTAATATAAACAATTTGGATTTTTTTCTTTGCTATAAAGAAGGGGCAGTTACAGAAAAGAAGAATTGTTTTTATTCATTCTCTGCAGATAATGTAAACTTAAGATAAAAAGATCAACACAACAAAAATATGAATAATTATAGAGAAACAAATTATAACTGAATGCATATTTTGTTTACTCATTAACTTATTTTTTTCAAAAAGTAAAAATGGTGGAGAAAATAATATAAATTAGAGTATAAAAAAGTACATCATATGATATAGCCACATTTAACTATCTCTAATCAAAGAAAAACAAAAATATGAATAATTATAGAGAAACAAATTATAACTGAATGCATATTTTGTTTACTCATTAAATTATTTTTTTAAAAAAGTAAAAATGATGGAGAAAATAATATAAATTAGAGTATAAAAAAGTACATCATATGATATAGCCACATTTAACTATCTCTAATCAAAGTTTTCCTTTATTAGTGTATCATACGAACAGAGCCAAGTAATATGAAAGTGAAGGAGTAATTTGAGAGCAACACCTGGTGGAATTGCCTTCTGCGAGTAAAATCAACAATGCAAGAAGTGAGTGGTTTGAAATTAGGTTCATAATGTAACCGTCTTTTGAATTTGTCCAAATAATACCTTCTCGACACTGGCAACGAAGAAGATGACAATGACAATGTCAGTCTCTGAAATGCATTTTGATTCAGTTGTTGCTGCAAGGATTTTGCTTTTGTGATTATATTTAAAAGAGTGTTGGTTCAATTGCTATAAATTTATCCATCTGCGACAAATTGACACTGTATTCAACAACACTGATTCCTTTGTGAAGTTGCATTGACCTATGTTTTTCTGTTTATTTTTTTCTAATTTTTTTTCGCCATAAAATGAAACCCAACAATGTGTTTCAGTTGAAGGCTCAAAAACGTGTATTTATTCTATGGGTAGTTAATGTGCAGTTTATATAGGGGGTAATTAATGTGCAGACATAGATAGAGTTTTTATTTTTAATTATTTTTTAAAATATTTATAGATAAATTTCTATTTTCTTAAATAGAATTTTTCTGGTGTTGACAAATAAGATTTTTGCCTCTCTTATTAGATATAGATAGATTAAGATAATCTTTTTAGCTTTTATTTTAATAAATTATAAAAAAATATTATATTTTTGTAATATTATTATTATTAAATAACTTATAAATTTAGTTATCAAATTTACAATTTTATAATATAATTAATAAAGTTAATTTAGTAAAATAAATACTTTTTTTAAAGAAAATGCAAATCAACGTAGTTGAAGCAAAATGAAATAGAAAACTATGAAGTAACTGGTGCATGTTATAAATGTATTTATATTATAGTGAATGTCTATCATGAATAGATCTATCAAGTTTTGTTTAATATCTGTTAGGATATAAAGTTTCTATCTCTTAGAGAGAAACTAGGAGTAATTTTTCCAATAAATAGAAGGGTTTACTTCATTCTAAAAGACCATAAGAGAATCCCTCAAGATAAATAAGAATTACTCTCTACTTTTGTTCCTCTCTACTTCATTTTTTATAACACGTTATCAACACGAAATTCTAATCATACTGAGTAAAATTATTCAACGTTATTCAGAGGTTTTGTACTAGTGTCGCATCCTATTTTCCTCGCGGAAAGCGGGATTTGATGTGACCACTCTTTTTGGGATTGCTTGAGGGTGAGTGTAAGAGTTGCCACCTAACGTATTAAGGTACGTTAGGGCACTGGTCTACGCTACTAGGAACCTATTTTGTTATTTAGTCTTAGTTCACCAGAAATTCGGGTAAGGGTTCAAATTATCTCAAAAGGAAGGTGTTAGACACTTTTTGAGATCCACAAAGGTGGTTTCTGGTCGAATTCATACTTTACGTGAGAATTTTATGTGCTAAAACAAAGTTCAATTATTTTACTAACTTTAATATTAACTAAGTGATAAGGTAACGAATAAACAAACACATTTTATTTTGTTATTTCTAATTGTTGATTATCTAAGTGATAAAATCAATAAAACACATAATAAGACTAGCAAGGAGAAAGAAATGACATAATTTATAACAAAAGAGGACTGCTTATATAATAAACTAACTACCTCAAATAAATAAGCATGTAAAGCAAATAAAAGAATAAAAAAATTTCGTCCAATCAAACAAAGAAATGCTTTTGGTCTCATTAGGATCAAAACCCCAACTTATTTAATCAAACAAAGAAATGCTTTTGGTCTTATTAGGATCAAAACCCCAACTTATTTAATCATTATCTGACCCACTGACCGAACTCTTAGACAAGTCATATGTCTTACCTTTAATGTCTGTTGGAGATCATCACTTCCGAATGACTATCCGTCTCACCCCACCTAGGTTGGTTGTTAACTCTAAAGGCGTTCTAAGACAAGGATAAAACTAACGTCTTTAGTAATACCTATCATCCCGCCTATCGTCCAAGAGGCATTGGACTTTGCTATTTTGATTTTGTGGTCTAGACAAAATAAAGTTATGTTGCCTAAGACTCGAAACGCGTAATAAGTAGGACTCATGTAGCACATAATTGTCCCAAGTTAGCCTCTTGGTTAATTAAAGTTAATTAATGTGATTAACATGCAAAGATAAATAATTACTTATTTTTTGATGTCATTAACCTATAGGCATGATGTCTAAGCGTTCAACAATGACCAAAGATAAATGAGATTCATGTCTAAACAATGTGTTGTCAAGTTATTAAAAGAAGATGTCAATGTGCGGTAAATATGTCAAGGAGTTGTGCTCACGACTTTCATTGTGCAAGTGTTATAAACTAATGAGAGTATAAGAAATTAACAAAATATTAAAAATACATTAACATGATAAGACACACAATGATGTATTTAATGTAGTGTTTAACATGTTCAAAATGCTCAAAGCCTACTTTTTAACATGCTGGCAATTGTGTCAGAGCGCAAGAATTTCATGTTGACATGCTAAAAATGTAATAATATGCTGAAAAATGCCTAAAATCTAATACTTAACATGCAGAAAATTATGTTAATGGTGCAGAAATTTCATATTAATATGCTGAAAAGTGGTAAAAATGCCTAAAATATAATATTTTAACATGCTGAAATTTATGCTAACGCACAATAGTTTCATGTTTACATGCTGAAGTCGCATTAATATATTGAAAAACAACATAATCTACAATTTAACATGCTGAAAATTCTTAAATTAATATTTTAATCATGCTAAACATTAATGATTTTATGCAGAAACTCAGTTTAGACATGCTGAAATTTAATTGTTTTATGCAGAAGCATTGTTTTAACATACTGAAATTTATTTGTTTTGTGCAGAAACGCTGTTTTAACTTGCTGAATAATATGTTAATGCTCAGGGATTTTTTATGTTAACATGCTACAATTTTAACATTGACATGCTTAATTCTAATGTTCAACATGCTACAAACATATTACTATGCAGGAATTTAATTATTGACATGCTCAAAAATACTAACATGCTTAGATTTTTATTAACATGCTAAAACATACAATGACATGCTCAATGTCAATTTAATATGTTGACATTCTAAAGATATATTAATATGCTCAATATCAAATTAATATGCTAACACACTAAAAATATATTAACATGCTTAATGTCACGTTAATATGCTAAAGATACATTAGTATGCTCAACGTCACATATAGTATGCCGGTTTTAGTTACATCAAAAATTCTAAGCGGATCAATTAATAAACTGTAGATTAGTGTCTAAACGATTCATGCGTTAATAAATCCTAAGATTGTGTGCCTAAATGATTCACGTAGCACGTAACAAACATGAATCCTAAATTATGCCTATCTATACTATTCATAGAGCACGTAAGTCCCCATCCCTCGAAGCAGTCTTCAAATTTTATTACAATAATAATAATGTATGTATAAGATTATTACTTGCCATATGAATAATACACTAAAATTAAGAGGAAAAAAAAAGAAAGAATAATCCGCCCTCATTAATTCCCACAACAACTCTTCAAATACCCGAGACTGTTTATTTATATTTGTGAGACAATATGTAATAGCAGTACAAGCGAGAATATGACAGAACACAGGCATAGCAAGCAGGCACAGAATAATTCCCATAAACATGTTTGTTAACACCGTCATATATGGTATAAAGAAAGTTGCATCGACAGAGATTCACTAGTTGACGATAATAAGTAATAATAAGAAAACCTCAAAAAACTGATGCGGCGAACGATAACAAATAATGACAAGAAGAAGAAAATCAAGCAGCTCGGGATACACGTATGAATTGTCTTAAACAAGTCAAGACCAATGCTCCAAAAAATAAAATGAAAGTGATTGAATAAAATGTTTTCTTGTTTGCTTAAAAGCTTTTGTGTGTTAGTGTAAGTTGTAAGTTGTAACTTGTTTCAAATAAGAGAATGAGGGTGTTTATATAGTAAAGGGGGCTAGAGGATAAAAAAAAGAAATATCTAAGGGAATCAGTTAGTGGGGATAAGAAAAAAAAATAGATCACTCTAAACAATCAATCAGAATCAATTAAGAGGAGGAAAATATGTTGATAAATCAATTAATAGAAAACTTTGAATAAGTGAATCAATCATTCACAAATCAGCCCAATAATAAAGGAAAACATATGTCAACAATATTATTTTTCTTAATTAAATAAGTAGAATTAATTAGAAGCAAATTTACCATAAATAGGTGCATGAAAAAAGGGAATCTTTCAAAAATAGCTATATTTTGCTGAAAAACTCACCTTTCATAGCCATATTTTACATAAATACCATTTATAACCGCCGTATTCAATTTACGCTCGTTGTATTCGATTTTATCAATAGTCAGTATTCATATAAAATATAAATACAGTACCATTTAGTTGTTGTATTCGATTCACAGCCGCTGCATTCACTTTTAATCAGTGATCTGTATTCATAAAAACATAAATACACTACATATTTAGTCTTACAAAAAACATTACCATTTTTTTTCTTTTTTCTTTTTTTTAATATTTTTTTCCTGTTTTCCTCGTTTTTTCTTCTTATTTTTTCTAATTTTTCCTATTTTACTTTTTTTTTCATTTTTTATATTCTTTTTTCTCTCTTCTATCTCACTTTCTTTTTTTTTCTTTTTCTTTTCTTTTTTGTACTTATTTTTTTAATCATTTTTTTGTTCTATTTTATATTTTTGTATTTTAAAAAAATATAACTACTCGAGCACAAGTCATTGATCATAACGTAAATACCATAATTTTTTATCTATTTATGGTCACGCCGTCATTTATATTTTTGTATTCATTGATACAACTGTATTTGTATTTTAAAGTTCACGTTTGTATTTGTATTTTGTAGTTCGCGTTTATATTTGTATTTTATAGTTCGCACTTGTATTTGTATTTGTTAGTTCGCACCATCATTTATATTTTATATAATTCGCACTTGTATTTCAAAGAACTGTTTTATATTTGTATTTTATAATTGACAATATATTATATTGGATTATATTTGTATTATGATTTTATTGTGTTTGTATATTTAGATTATATTTGTATTTGTATTCTATTTTCGTCGATGTCTTTCTATTTTTAAAGAATTATTTTGTATTTGTATTTGTAAGTTGATTGCATATTGTATTTAGCCGTGATTATGTACAATTTATCATTTGTATTTGTATACAAACAAGTAAATGCATTAATTATATTTTCTTGATTCTAAAATATATAAATATGCAATGTATCATTTAATAAAAATGTACTGGTTTGTATTTGTATGTCACAATTATTATTAGTATTTGTTAATAAATAAATATCACTTGATACAAATACAATTTCAAACTAATGAAACCAATGATTTTAAAAATAAAAATACATATTGTATTTTTATAAAAAATTAAATTATATTTATTTGTATCAATAAATACAACTCGTATAAGTAAATACAAACAAGTATTCGTAAAAAGAAAATCAATCGCTCCTTTTCAATAATTAAAAAATACAAATGATAGATCACACATGTATCTATATGTTATAGTTTGTATTTGTATTTGTATTTTATAGTTCCCACTTGTATTTGTATATTATAATTCGCCTTTGTATTTATATTTTATAGTTCACACTTGTATTTGTGTTTGCTAGTTCGCACAAATGAAAAGAAGAAGAAAAATAAAAAGAAAAAAAAGAAAATAAGAAGAAAAAGTGTGGGAAAAAGGAGAAAAAATACAAAAAAAAGGAGAGTAATAGAAAATAGAAAAAAAACAAAAAAAAGAAGAAAAAAATAAAAAGGAAAAGAAGAAAAAGAGAAAAAAAAAGACAAAACGAAAAAGAAAATATTGGAAAAAGAAAGAAGAAAGAGAAAACAAAAAAAGGAAAAGAAAAAATGAAGAAAAAATAAAAAAAAAGAGTAATAGAAAATAGACAAAAAAAAAGTAAAAAAAGAAAAATAGAAAACGAAAAAGAAAAAATTGAAACATAGTTCACACTTGTATTTGTGTTTGTTAGTTCGCACAAATAAAAAGAAGTAGAAAAATAAAAATAAAAAAAAGGAGAAAAAATGTGAGAAAAGTGGGAAAAAATACAAAAAAAAAGGAGAATAATAGAAAATAGAAAAAAAAATAAAAAAAAAGAAGGAAAAAAATAAAAAGGAAACGAAGAAAAAGAAAAAAAAAGAAAAAATGAAAAAAGGACAATGAAAAAGAAAAAATTGAAAAAAGAAAGAAGAAAGAGAAAACGAAAAAAGGAAAAGAAAAAATGAAGAAAAAAGAAAAAAAGAGAGTAATAGAAAATAGACCAAAAAAAAGGAGAAAAAATAAAAAGAAAAAAAATACAAAAGAGAAAAAAAGAAAAAGAAAAAAATTAAAATATAGCTCACAACTTGTATTTGTGTTTGCTAGTTCGCATGAAAAAAAGGAGAAAAATAAAAAGAAAAAAAAGAAAAAAAATGTGAGAAAAAGGAGAAAAAATACAAAAAAAGAAGAAGGAGAGTAATAGAAAATAGAGAAAAAAATAAAAAAAATAAAAAAATAAAAACGGATAAAAAAAAAAGACAAAATAAAAAAAGACACGAAAAAGAAAAATTAAAAAAAGAAAGAAGAAAGAGAAAACAAAAAAAGGAAAAGAAAAAAGAAAAAAAAAAGTAATAGAAATAGACAAAAAAAAGGAGAAAAAAGAAAAAAAATACAAAAGTGTAAAAGAAAACGAAAAAGAAAAAATTGAAACATAATTATGAAAAAGAAAAAATTGAAAAAAGAAAAGAAAGAGAAAACGAAAAAAAAAATAAAAACAAAAAATGAAGGAAAAAACTGTAAAGGGAAAAAAAAGGAAGGTAATAGAAAATAGAGAAAAAGAAAAAATACATGAAAGAGACTATGAATTGTAATTATGAAAAATTAATAGGCAAGAGGAGGCTATGAATTGTAATTAATTGAAACTAGGCTAAATAAGGTAATTAGAAGTCAATATTGGCTAAGTTCTGTAATTATCCCTAAAAAAAACAAATAACTAAAAAGATGAAAATATGCATCAATTTTTACTGCTTGCCATATATATCAAAATTATATTCAAAAATTAAGCAACTAATTAAAAAAAAGCTTTCTTAATCAAATTATTATAATTATGCATAAAATCAAATTCAAAATTTAAATAGGTAAATCAAATATCAAAATTATCAAAATGACAAATCATGAAGCTGTATAATTTCAAGTTCAAGGCAAAACATCAATAACTCCATCGTAAAGCTAAATTCGTAACAACAGCATGAACAGTATCACAATTTCAATATTGGTAGAAATCCAAGCTCAAATGACAATTAGGGTCAAGGCAGACAGTCATACAAATTCGAGTTTTCACAAGGTGGAGATGTAAATTGTAAATAAATATAAAATTAAGACATTCAAGTAAAACTCATGTCACAAGAGTCACGAATTTCACACTAAAATGACAAGAAAATAACTTTCATCAAGAGACGCAAACTTGAGATGGATTTATGAAGAATCAGTTGTGATGTACCGAAGAGGTGAGAGCTGATGAGAGGGAGAGGGGATGGGCGACTTCGGCGGCATGGCTGCTGGTGAGATCCGGTGTGGGGTTGTTTTCACCGAAGAAAGGAGAACGAAACGGGGCCCTTGTTGACTTGCTGGACGTTGTCCGGTAGACGGCTGGTTCACCGGTGGTTGTTCATCACCGGCGTGAGTAGAGGGAGCTGGCAGCGGTGGCTTGAGGGGTTTCACCGGCGCGAATCGAGGGAGCGGGGTTTTGCCGGCATGGAGAAAAAAATGATGGCGGCAAGCGGTGGTTTTAGGTGGCGGTGAGTTTAGTGGAGAAGAGAGAAGGAAGAGAGAGAGAGAGAAGGGAAAAGAGAAAGGTGACCGATGATGGAGAAACAGAAAAAGAGGGAGAAGATACAGCAACGACTGCTTTTATGATTTTCCGGCCATGGTGGATGGTGTTGCGGTGGTGATTGGCTGGCGGCAGCTTGGTTGTTTTAGAGAGAAGGAGGAATAGTGTAGAGAGAGAAAGAGGGAGAAACGACTGTTTTTGTGAAAATAGGATTAGGGTTTCTGTTGTGGGATTTAAAAGGAAAGAAAGGCTAATCTGATCTCAGCTGTTCGATCGATTTTGATCGACAATTGAGATGAGAGTAATTTAAAAAATTGTTTAAAAATTAGAATTAATATTAAATTGACTAAAATTGATATTAATTGAATACAAATTGGCCAGAAATTAAATAAACTAGGAAAATTATTAAATTAGGTTGCTATTTTAATAAATGTGGTAATGACGAGAAAATAATAAGACATTGATATTAAAATAAAATACGCATATTAAAATTAATGTTATGTCAAATTATTTTATGAAATTGTCGATGATAATGAGTTTGTAAATTGTGAGTGTGCATATTTTTTTAAAAAATAATTTAATAAATATTAATGAAATTATGTGAAATGTCGTATTTGAATTAATAAATGGTAAAAATAATGCTAAAAAGTAATAAAATAATTTATGCATTTTTAAAACATGAATGTGACACGTCAATACCTGTTTGATACAAGAATAATGTGTAAAAATAATAACATTCGAAATTAATAATTTTTGCTAAAATAGCAGCCTAAAAGGAGTATCAAGCGGTCAAAATTGGGTGTCAACAAATGCCCCTTCATTTCTTAAGAATGATAGAAGAATTGTCAAGCAACGAAAGTTGACGTAGTAGCCAATTTTGTCCGACCAAGGAGAGTTTGTTGGAATTAAAACAACAGGAGGTGGTTTTAAAAATAGTGTGGTTGAGACTTTGGTTTTAAGTCACCTACATATCTCTGGTTTTACGAGAATCAGGACATTTGTAGTTCTAGATTTATGAATGAACAATATTCCTATAGAATGTCAATGACAAAGGACGGGCATTCGATGAAGATGTTGTAGGTCGGTCAACGAGACGGAAATGAATGGTATTTGAATCAAAGACCTAAGGAGGGTTTGAAAGTGTTGAGGCAAGTATGTTTTAAGATGAGTTCACGTTATGGATGAATAGATGGGGTGATATTTCCAAAATAGAAACGAAAATTATCTCTGTTTGTTAGTCCTTCTCTGTTACTTGCGTCTTTACATGGTACTAAATAACAAAGGTTAGACAAGTAAAAATTAAACATTTGGTAAACATAAAGTGAATATGGAAATAGAGAGAGCATATCTGTTGTATCGTGGAACCGTGGGATCAGCTGTTTGGCTTCTCATCGTGGGATCAACTTTTGGACTTCTCAATGCATTATGAAATCATGTGATCAGGTGCTTGGCTTCTCATCGTGGGATCAGCTACTGCACTTCTCGATGCACTGTGAAATCATGTGATCAGCTGTTTGGCTTCTCATCATGGGATCAGCTACTGCACTTCTCGATGCACTGTGGAATCATGTGATCAGTTGTTTGGCTTCTTATCGTGGGATCAGCTTTTAGGCTTCTCGATGCATTGTGAAATCGTGTGATCAGCTGTTTGGCTTCTTATCGTGGGATCAGCTTTTGGACTTCTCGATGCATTGTGAAATCATGTGATCAGCTGTTTGGCTTCTCATCATGGGATCAACTTTTGGGGTTCTCGATGCATTGTGAAATCGTGTGATTAGCTGTTTGGTTTCTCATTATGCGATCAAATTTTGGGCTTCTCGATGTACTGTGGAATCGAGTGATCAGCTGTTTGGCTTCTCATCGTGCGATCAGCTTCTGTGCTTCTCGATGTACTGTGGAATCATGGGATCAGCTGTTTGGTTGCTCGTGATGGAGTAATTTGTACCTATTGGTCCTGCCACTTTTAACTCTACTAGATAAAAATGGTTAGCACGGATATATGTGTATGTATAGAAGATTGAGCAATGTAGTGAAAACAACCATAACAATAATGATAAGAAGAGATAAGAAAGCGTATCTGTTGTACTGTTGGATCAACCGTTGGGTTTTCTTGTCATGATGTTGGACAGGCCATTGGGCCTCTCATGATAGAGTGATTGTTGTCATCTATACTTGTTAATCCTGTACTCAAAGAAAAGTCTTCAATCAAAAAGAAATGTGGATTTGTACCATGCTCGAGTCCTCGGTCGTCGTTTTCTACTCCATGAACCATTGAAATTTGTACTCCGTCGTGATGAAGTTTTTGAAGAATTCTCAAACATCTCTGCCCTAGTTTAAAATGTAAAGCGCTTTTTGCACGTCATTGTGAATGAATGTATTGTCTACTCGTGAAATTTTTTACGAATCCTCAAAAATTTCTGCCCCAATTTAGAATGAGAGACGCCTGTTGCATGTCATTGTGAATGAATATATTGTTTACTCGTGAAATTTTTGAGGTTTTTCTTTAAACCTCAAAAATTCTATCCCAGTTTTTGTCTTCGAGGTCTTATATTCCTGTGCCACTCAAAGAAAACATTAGTTCAAGAGAAGTGGTTGTACTTTATTTGAATATCGTAAACTCAATTATAATTTGCCTTTATATGCTTAAGAGTTGGGCCAATTAGCCTAACGATTTATAAGAATTTGAAAGAGGGGGGAAAGAAAATGTTTTATTAGATTAAGACCAAACCCAGAGTGGGCTGCCTATGTATCCAAATGGAAGTCAGGTCGAACGTAGTTCATGAGTACAAAGAAATATAGAGAAAAAAGAAAAATGTTGCTAGCCGTACGGCGGGTAAAATAGTGACGTGAAACAGGAACGTCAATTCATGTGATGCGCTTTATGTTTCTTTCATGAACGTCTTGGATCTTGTTGGACAGAGTAGGATTGAGCGTTGTTTTGAGAGTCTTGTTGGACAGAGTAGGATTGAGCCCGATGAGCCTTGTTTCGAGAACCAAAAATAATGTGGGTCTCTTCATTATTTTGATAACCTTGCATTTGAGGTATGGAGGGTGATAAATCCTCTTTCTCTCCCTTTGATGGATTCTTCATTTCATATTCTAATTTCTTTCCAATCAAAATTAAACTCCCAAAGTTGTGACTAACTAGGAAGAACATTTTCTGAAAGTATATTCCATCTAGTGTCTTGAGGAAAATTTGGACCAATTCCTCCTCAAGTACACAATGATGTATTTTTAAAGCCTCTAAACTCCATTGAATTGCATATTCCTCAAAAGATTCATGGGTCGCTCTCTTCATCTCGAGCAATTCCAGCATTGTCAGACTAGTGTTGACGTTAAACTTGTATTGCCTCACAAAATCTTGAGCCAATTCTTCCCAATTATGTCATTTGTCGAAGTCTTGTTGGGCACACCATGTGAATGCCATTCCTGACAAGCTTTGAATAAACAATCTCATCAGGAGAGCCTCATTGTGTCCTACGCCAATTAGTCTGCCACAATAGTCCTTCAGATGTGTGATTAGATCCCCATGCCTATCGAGTGTGTTGAACTTGGGAACTTTGTATCCTGGAGGTAAATAAATCCATGGATGTATACATAATTTCTCATACCTCAAGTCGTAGATATCCTTAGACCATAGTTCTTCCTTCATCCTTCTCTCTAAATCACAAAGCTTTTGCCAATGTTCATCTAAATTAATCCTTTCACTTTTATAAGTATCATGTACAAAAGAAAATTACTGAGAAGGTGTGTGGGTAAGGTGAGGATAAGAAGTCAGAGTGTTTTGCCTTGGGCGATGACAAAGAGGACTGAAAAATTTTCGAACATTGAGCATATTTGTCATATTTGAGATTGTCACTTGAGTTCGATGTTCAAATGCTAGACAACCTTAAAATAAAGTAAGCAAGTCAAAACATTACATAATGCATAAGTTCAACACATGCAAAACAAAGTCATTCTGGGAGGAAGACTACGCCTTAATAAGCGTTCTGGGAGTAAAGATTTGAGCTCCTAACGCACGAAACATGATAGTGATAGAACGTAATGTCGAATTTGTAATTGTGATTGTAAAGAAGATAAGAAAGAAAGGAAATGAGTAAGGTCGACTTTCGATGAACATCAGATTTGTTGATTCAAAACATCCTTTGAAATTGACATCACATCACATTATTGGTTTATCCAACTCCAAGTAGAAACGGACAAAATAGAAAATTTTATTATGATAAGACCAAACTCATTAAATGAGTGCCTAGGTATCCCTCATATAGGGGAATCAGGTCGACTGTAGTTCACGTTACATAGGCAAGAAAAACATAAAAGAAAACTTGCAAATTGTAAAACTTGAAGGAATTTCGAGTGTCTGGAGCGGAGAATCACTATGTCATCCTCTTCACCATTGTCAACAAGTGCCAGTCAAGCTTAGAAAATCAAGCAGTATCAGAATTTAACCCCGTCACGTTTATCACCTTGGTATCGACCAATGCTTGAATTTTGTCTTTCAAAGCTAGACACTCTTCTGTGGTGTGTAAGCACAAGTTTTAGAATGATCAAGCCATGGTGCATATGTGTTCATGACAATTGCAGGAACATGAGTGATATAGCCAGCCATCCTCAATCTCTCATAAAGTTGAGCCCAGGGAGTGTACTATCTTAGTGGATTTTTTTGAAGCTTACGTTGAGGTCTGGTGGGTTGGGTGGATCATTGGTTTGTTGGTGGATTTTGATAAAAAGTTGGAATGTAGTTTGATATTAGAGCAATGAATGAATGTGGGTACCAAACAGTTTGGGGGGAGGTTTTGTGAAGGATTGTGGATGATAGGCTTGGAAATAATTGGATGTTGGAATGATTTCTGGATCTGGGTACCATATCGATTGAGGTTGGGGTACGCTTTCTCCAGGATTCGGAGGTTTAGATGTCTCGTTGATGATTGTCTTTCCCTTATCCTTGGATTGTGGCTTAACCAAATTTGCCTCAACCGTGAGCATCTTTTTTAGCCTATTATCAAATTGTCTAACGAAGTCAGTTGCCAAATGGTCCCAAGAGACCCACTTGCTAGTGTTTTTCTCTTCATACCACATCAATGCAGGACCAGTAAGTGAACTGATAAAGAGCCTCTTCTTCAGCCTATTGCTTTACCCTATAACCGATAGCTTGTCAAGGTACTCCTTCAAATGGGAATGAGGGTTTTCCGACCCATCATACAATGGAAAATTCAAACCCATAATTCTCTCCTTGTCTCCTTTTATTGATTTAGATGGCTGTTGAAATGATCCTGCCTCATGGTTAGGAACCCGTCCTTCCGTCTCCTTATCCTCACTCGTATTTTTCAACCCAATATGTGTTTTTAGCAATGCAATTGAAAACTGACTTGGAGACATGTGTGTATTATGATCAGACGTAAGTGAAGTTGTCAGTATAGGGGACTCCATGGTGTGGATGGAGGGTTGAAGTCTGCTTCAGGTAGCGGCTTTGGAAAACATGGTGGCATCTCAACCGAGCCTCGAATATCAGTCATTATTCCCCTAATTAGCTCTATTCTTCTTCCTAACCTTCTCATGTTCGAAATAACTTTATTTTGATGCGACCCCAAACTCTTGTGCTCACCTTCGCTCTTGGCAAGATTGATAAGCATCGCTTGACAGGCCATTTCTGATGTTCAACCGAAGTCAACCTTAGAAGAAAGGATTTATAATTAGGAACAGGACGCGCGGAAGTCTAAAATAAATATTCTACTCATTTAAAATTAATGAGTTATGCTTATTCGAAATGAATAGAAGTTATGAGAGCTTTATGTAACTAAGAGGTTGTGACATCTAGAACACGACATGAATATGACAATATCAAAAGAATTATGAGGGACAATAGTATGTAAGCGTTGAAAGCATTAAGAAGAGAATGTCCTAAAATAATGAGTTGCGCTAAGAGATTATGGATGAGATTAAAACCCTTTATCAAAGCAAGAGTTGAGCCTAGGGATGAGTAATATACTAACAGATGAGTCAGGAGGATAAATAGAAGAGAAGTTTTAAAATAGGCCCTAAGAGTGTATTGTAGGGTCCTAGAATGACAAGAATCTTAAGAGTAACGACCTTTAAAGTGAGGAACACTAAATCTAAGGAGTGACTAAGGCAAAAATGCAAACAACAAGATAGGGACATGTCAATACATACATAGAAAGGCAACACATAGCAAGTAATTGTGAATCTCTTTGAGGTCGCGAACCTCTTTGAACTTTGAATGAGACTAAAATTCAATACATCAAGGGTGCCAAGGCATTCTATGTTGAATGGGACGCATATTCCTTAATAAAATAAATATGCAGCCAAGATCTAAAGGCCGAGAGTGGGTTTGTGACATGGTTCCCTCAATTGGACAACTCGAGAGTGGGAAAGCTTGTGACTGTCGACGCACTGCTGATCGACCGATCCACAAGACATTTCCTGAAGGGTATTTAGGAAAGAACGTTCGTGTACCCACGCAACCGTTCATAAAAGAAAAATGAAGGAGGTTCCAAGTGGAGGAAAGTATGAGTGGAATGCCAGTTATAAAAAGCAGTAACACATAGCACATAGCGAACTATAACATTCTAAACAGTATACATATAGATGAACATGATAACATATAAACAAAAAAAGGAAAAAGGGACTGACATGGAGACACATCAAAACACATAAAATGGGAAAAGAGGAAAGGACTAATAAATCATAATGTAAGTGAAAGATAAAAGAAGAACATATAGAAAATAAATCAGGATGTCAAACATTATCAAAACAAATAGAGAGAATCCCACGTAAAACACAAACTCGTATTGGTTAGAACCTAAGATCCCCAGCAGAGTCGTCATTCTATCGCGTCCCATTTTTCAGGCGGAAAGCTGAATTCAACGTGACCACTCTTTTTGAGATTGTTCGAGGGTGAGTGTGAAGAGTCGCCACCTAACGTATTAAGGTGGGTTAGGGCACCGGTCTAGGATACTAGGAATCTATTTTGTTATTTAGTCTTAGTTCACCCAAAATTCGGTTAAGGGTTCAAATTACCTCAAAAGAAAGGTGTTAGACACCTTTCGAGGTCCACAAAGGTGGTTTTCGGTCAAATTCATACTTTATGTGGGATTTTATGTGATAAAACAAAGGTCACTTATTTTACTAACTTTAATGCTAACTAAGTGATAAGGTAACGAATAAACAAACACATGTTATTTTGTTATTTCTAATTGTTGATTATCTAAGTGATAAAATCAATAAAATATATAATAAGACAAGCGAGAAGAAAGAAATGACATAATTTATAACAAAAGGGGACTGCTTATGTAATAAACTAACTACCCCAAATAAATAAGCATGTAAAGTAAATAAAAGAATAAAAAGAATTTGTCAAATCAAAAAAAGAAATGCTTTTGGTCTCATTCGGATCAGAACCCCAATTTGTTTAATCATGATCCGACCCCCTGGCTGAACTCTTAGACAAGTCATATGTCCTACCTTTAATGTATGTTGGAGATCATCACTTCCGAATGACTACCCGTCCCACCCCACCTAGGCTGGTTGTTAACTCAAAAGGCATTCTAGGACAAGAATAAAACTAACGTCTTTAGTAATACCTATTGCCTAGCCTAACGTTCAAGAGGCATTGAACTTTGCTATTTTGATTTTGTGGTCTAGACAAAATAAAGCTATGATGCCTAAGACTCGAAACGCGTAACAAGTAGGACGTCACGTAGCACCTAATTGTTCCAAGTTAACCTCTTAGTTAATTAAAGTTAATTAATGTGATTAACATGAAAGACAAATAATTACTTTATTTTTTGATGTCATTAACCTATAGGCATGATGTCTAAGCGTTCAACAATGACCAAAGATAAATGTGATTAATGTCTAAACAATGTGTGGTCAAGTTGTTAAAAAAAGGATGTCAATGTGCGGTAAATATGTCAAGGAGTTGTGCTCACGACTTTCATTGTGCAAGTGTTATAAACTAATGAGAGTATAAGAAATTAACAAAATATTAAAAATACATTAACATTGATAAGGCACACAATGATGTACTTAATCTAGTGTTTAACATGTTCAAAATGCTCAAAAGCCTACTTTTTAACATGCTGGCAATTGTGTCAGTGCGCAAGAATTTCATGTTGACATGCTAAAAATGCAATAACATGCTGAAAAATGCCTAAAACCTAATACTTAACATGCAGAAAATTATGTTAATGGTGCAGAAATTTCATAGTAATATGCTGAAAAATGCTAAAAATGCCTAAAATCTAATATTTTAACATGCTGAAATTTATGCTAATACATAGTAATTTCATGTTTACATGCTAAGTCACATTAATATGTTGAAAAACAACATACTTAATCTACAATTGAACATGCTGAAAATGCTTAAATTAATATTTTAATCATGTTGAACATTAATGATTTTATGCAGAAATGCAGTTTAGACATGCTGAAATTTAATTTTTTTATGCAGAAGCGCTGTTTTAACATGCTGAAATTTAACTGTTTTATGCAAAAACGTTGTTTTAACTTGCTGAATAATAAGTTAATGCGCAGGAATTTTTTATGTTAACATGCTACAATTTTAACATTGACATGCTTAATTCTAATGTTCAACATGCTACAAACATATTACTATGCAGGAATTTAATCGTTGACATGCTCAAAAATACTAACATGCTTAGATTTGTATTAACATGCTAAAACATACAATGACATGCTCAATGTCAATTTAATGTGCTGACATGCTAAAGATATATTAATATGCTCAATGTCAAAGTAATATGCTAACATACTCAAAATATATTAACATGCTTAATGTCACGTTAATATGCTAAAGATACATTAGTATGCTCAACGTCACATATAGTATGTCGGTTTTAGTTACATCAAAAATTCTAAGAGGATCAATTAATAAACTGTAGATTAAGTGTCTAAATGATTCATGCGTTAATAAATCCTAAGATTGTGTGCCTAAATGATTCACGTAGCACGTAACAAACATGAATCCTAAATTATGTCTATCTATACTATTCATAGAGCACATAAGTCCCCATCCCTCGAAGCAGTCTCCAAATTTTATTACAATAATAATAATGTCTGTACAAGATTATTACATGTCATATGAATAATACACTAAAATTAAGATAAAAAAAGGAAAAAAATAATCTGCCCTCATTAATTCCCACGGGAACTCTTTAAATACCCGAGAATATTTATTTATACCTGTGAGACTATATATAATAATAGTACAAGCGAGAATATGATAGAACACAGACATAGCAAGCAGGCACATAATAATTCCTATAAACATGTTTGTTAACACCATCATATATGGTATAAAGGAAGTTGCATCGACAGAGACTCACTAGTTGACGATAATAAGCAATAATAAGAAAACCTCAAAAACTGATGCGGCGGACGATAACAAGTAATGACAAGAAGAAGAAGATCAAGCAGCTCGAGATACACGTACGATTTGTCGTAAACAACTCAAGCCCAATGCTCCAAAAAATAAAATGAAAGTGATTGAATAAAATGTTTTCTTGTTTGCTTAAAAGCTTTTGTGTATTAATGTAACTTGTAAGTTGTTTCAAATAAGAGAATGGGGGTGTTTATATAGTAAAGGGGGCTAGAGGATAAAAGGAAAAAATATCTAAGTGAATCAATTAGGGCTCGTTTGGTAGAGTGTATTGGCAAAAATAATGCATGTATTAATTAATGTGTATTATGAATACCTTGTTTGGTACAATTTTTAGTCAATGTACTCTCTATTGTGTATTAAGGTTAGTATTATTAATACCACCCATTTTCTATGTATTAGTAATGTAAAGTCTTTAATACATGCATTAACTTATTAAATGAACTTAATATCCCTCAATTTTTCTCTCAAAATATTTCACCATTCCTTTTCCCGGCATTTTAATTTGCAATAGTGAATTTTTTCAAAACATTTTATAATTTTTTTCCACCATTTTAATCTACAACAATGAATAATTGATTTAAATAATTGTAATATATTTTTACTTTGTTTCGAGGGTCTTTAAAAAGATTAAAAAAAATTGAGACTATTTCTTAATGTTACGTTATATATTTTATTTTTGTTTAGACTATGTTAATCCGTTGACATAATATTTCATGCGCAAAGACGAAGGTCTTGCAATTAATCTGAAACCTCTATTTACTAGTTTAACAATATTAATTATATTTGAGATGGCAAAAAAATTTTGTTGCAAAAAAGTGTACAAAATCAAAGAAGAGTATTTTTGTAAACAAACATTTCTTTTATAAAAATTATGTAAGATGTATTATTTCTTATACATCAAACCAAACAATGTATAAGAAATAATACATGCATTACTAATACAAGCATAAGTAATACAAGCATTACTAATGCAAGCATTACTAATACACTATATTTTGCATTGATCTTATACACTCTACCAAACGACCCCTTAGTGGGGATAAGAAAGAAAATTAGATCACTCTAAACAACCAATCGGAATCAATTAAGAGGAGGAAAATATGCTGATAAATCAATTAATAGAAAACATTGAATAAATGAATCAATCAGCCCAATAATAAAGGAAAACAAATATTTAGAAAAAATCAATCAACAATATTATTTTTCTTAATTAAATAAGTAGAATCAATTAGAAGCAAATTTACCATAAATAGGTGCATAAAAAAACAAATAACTAAAAAAATGAAAATATGCATCAATTTTTATTGCTTGCCATATATATCAAAGTTATATTCAAAAATCAAGCAACTAATTAAAAAAAAAACTTTCTTAATCAAATTATTATATTATGCATAAAATCAAATTCAAAATTTACAAAGGTAATTCAAATATCAAAATGACAAATTATGAAGCTGTATAATTTCAAGTTCAAGGAAAAACATCAATAACTCCATCGTAAAGCTAAATTCGTAACAACAACATGAACAATATCACAATTTCAATATTCGCAGAAATTCAAGCTCAAATGACAATTAGGGTCAAGGTAGACAGTCATACAGATTCGAGTTTTCACAAGGTAGAGATGTAAATTGTAAATAAACATAAAATTAAGACATTCAAGTAAAGCTCATGTAAAAAACGTCACGAATTTCACACTAAAATGACAAAAAAATAACTTTCATCAAGAGAAGCAAACCTGAGATGGATTTATGAAGAATCAATTGTGATATGCCGGAGAGGTGAGGGCTGACAAGAGGGAGAGGGGATGGGCGACGTCGGCGGTATAACTGCTGGCAAGATCCGGCGTGGGGTTGTTTTCATCGGAGACGGGGGAAGGAGCGGGGCCCTTGTTGGCTTGCTGGACGATGTTCGATAGGTTGCTGGTTCCCCGGTGGCTGTTCATCACCGGCGTGAGTGGAGGGAGCTGGCGGCGGCGGCTTGAGGGGTTTCGCCAGTGCGAATGGAGGGAGCCGAGTTTTGTCGGTGTGGATAAAAAAATGGTGGCGGCAAGCGGTGGTTTTGTGTGGCGGTGAGATCAGTGGAGAAGAGAGAAGGCAGAGAGAGAGAGAAGGGAAGAGGGGAAGGCGGCCGGCGACGACGAAATGGAAAAAGAGGGAGAAGATCCAATGACAACTACTTTTATGCCAAGCTAACCCTTCATCTAGCATAACCCAAAGCAACTGAATAAAATACATAAAATAGAAGGAATAATGTGGAAACAACCCATAACTTAGTCTGACCAACATGAAAGTAAATTTACACGGTCACAATTCTGCTCATATATATACAAATCTGAAACTGAATACACTGACTACTAGTGACTGTCTATGAAGCCTCTACTAGCATTGACCAAAGATAGCCGGGTCATGGCTCCCAACTACCCCTACTCAATGCGACTGAATACAGAAAATACAATACACCTCAAATCTGAACAACTCAAGTCCTTGAATCAAAAGGACTAATCACCTGCCAATCGAGAGCTGCGACCCAGCTGAACATGATATGTGCACTATAGCTTGTACCTATATTTTGGTAAGAATGTAGCCCATGGAAGTATGTGGGTCAGCACTTTGAAATGTACTGAGTATGTAGGGGTGCATCAACAATATAAATAGTATAATCAATTTCATGAAAACATGCATACGGACAATGATGACTCACTTGGCTTGAGTTATATCAAATCATACTTTTTTAAATTTCATAATAAACAGTTCATATGATAAAATCTCGTAATCCACATAAATCATTATAAATCATAAATTATGATAAATCATCCTAAATAATCATAAATTATCATATCATCAAAAATCATCATAGGTAATTATAAATCATCATAAATGACCAGAAAACATCATATACATCTCAACTCTTTGACTCAAATCTCGGAGTGACTCGGTAATTCAAGAAACTTAATCTTATGGACACAGGAGTTTCCGATAACCGACAATCCCACGTGAGCTACGTGGAATACCAACGTTTGAAACCCCTGTTGGCGGGAGTGTCATACTCTTTGCCAGGGAGTACGACCTTAAAACTGCAATAATCACAATCGGGCTCTCTGACCAATAATATCATCATCAAACAACCCTACGGTGGCACATAGGTTTGGGGAAATACCAAATTTCCCTCTCGGTGCTA
>NC_061113.1:255824099-255855619 GCF_002878395.1 Capsicum annuum
CCCAAGAACAAGAAACCCTAGCTTTTTAATTCCAAGTCAAGAATTCAAGCTTTCCTCCACCAATCTTTAAGAAATCATCCACCCAGGTATGTTTAGTGTTGATTCATGGGTTTCTTTCACCCATGAAGCCTAAGAATCCTATTTTAAAATCATGAATTGTGAAACCCGTGTTGTGGATTGATTATAATCATGTTTATGTTGTTGTACGACTTCTAAGTTGGAAGCTTTAATATGTTTACATGATATTTGTTAATGTATGGTTTGAAATCGATGAAATTATGTTGAATGAAGGAACTTGATGTATTAAGTTGATGTTCATGCTTAAGTCCTAAGTATGCATACTAGATGTTTTATAAAATGCCTAAGAGAGCAAGATTTATGCTTATTGACTCAATAGGGCCTAAATGATGAATCTATGTTTTATCCTTATGTGTCAAAATGACTCTCATGTTATTGTGATGCGTTAAAATTGCTTGATGGAATGCCCATGAGACTAGAATTGTGTAACCATGATATATTTCAATGCATTCCTATTCATGTACAAGAGTATGAGAACTAAGTGCTACATGAAACTCCCAAGTGATTGTATTATGAATTATTGATTATGGTCATATGTTCAAGAAGTGTCATGTCTTGTCAGTTTTATGCTATTGAGTCCTGAGGGTACTTGTACCCGATAATTTAGTTGTATGCCTAGAGCCAGTTTTAGTTTCATGATAATCTCAGTCAAGCCATGATCAGTAGAATTCAGTCAGTTATATGACTCAGGAAAACTCAACAAATTCAGTATCAGTCTAGAAATCTCAGTAATCTCAGTAATCTTAGTCTGTTATTAGATCTCAATAATATTTTGTCAGTTAATAGAATTCAGTGAACTCCGACTAGTTCAGTCCAGTATATTCAGTTCAGTGTCTATTCAGCTGGGAGTAGGATTCAGTACTGAGTGAGCCCAAGGATGAGAACTCACCTGCGAGTAGAGGGTGTGATTCTTAGAAACAATCCTTGCGCTCTAGAACTATGTAGCCAACGTAGGTTGATACATCAAATCTACTAGAAGAGGGTAGATGAGGTGGCTTAACCTGTTAGATGAGGGTCCCGCCGTTCTCATTAGAGTACCTATTAGATGAGGGTCACTCACAGCTTGTCCTTATCAGTGGCGCGGTATTGACACCCTTCTAATTGGGGTTACAGATTGGACCCCAACTCAGCTATAATAGCTTATTAGGGGCATGTTAGTTAAAGGACTACTTCCCACAGTTATAGTCTTAGTCTCAGTAATAGGACTCAGATAGTTCTATAGAATCTAGACTGCTAGATACAGTCACCTAGTACAGTACGGAACTCAGCTAGTTCCATCAGAATCTAGACTGTCAGATACAGTCTCTCAATATCTGTTACATCAGTTATCAGTAACTCATGATATGAGTATTCAGACTTAATAGTCAGTATTATAACGAATTTAGTTACAGTTACTTATTCATGCATGTATTCTCACATTCATGTTATACAATCAGTTAGTATTGTTCATGCATATGAAATCTTTGCATTTATCCTACCTCACTAGCATACCAGTATATTCAATCGTACTGACACATTTACGCTATGGTGTTTTATACCATAGGTTCAGAAGTACGAGCTCTAGAGCATCAGTAGCATTCTAGTTTCACCAGTCAAAGTCAGCAGTGAGTCTTCATCATTCGAGGATATTATGATTTATTTCCTTTAATTCTACAGTACTTAGTTTATTTTAGTTGTTGGAGTTAGTTGGGGACATGTCCCATCAACTCCTTATTCAGACAGTACAGTGTTAGAGGCTTTCAGACTATAGTATGTTTAGACAGTTATTTCAGTTGTTTTGGTATTGATATACCAGATTTTTAGATGTTGTGTTTTATCAGATATTTGAACCTTATGGCCTTTCAACCTTTTATTCTGCATTTATACAGTATATTGTACAGTGTTCAGGTACAGATATCAGTCATGGGTTAGCTAGTGGTCCTTCGGGGTCACGATCACTGTGTAGCATTCTGGGTACCAGATTTGGGGCGTTACAGATGTGCATACTGAGTATTAAACATATATTAAAGAATTAAAAAATTCTTTATGAACTTTGAATATTGCTTGTTCTCGTGATAAGTTGGTTAGACTAATTAATGTTGGGGTTGGATCCCTTGAATTTTAGAATGTATTAAAGGTAAATAAAGGTCCGTTCACCTATTCTGTGATATGTTGAAAAGATCCATCTATAAGATAAACACATGTACGTTTATTTTCAACCTACAGTTTGACATTCATAAAGTTGCTTGCTCAATAAAATTGAGGTAAGAGCATAATTTTCAGATTGTGTAATCAAGACAATTCATCTTGATGATGATGGTTTGACATTGAATGCCTTCGATAAATAGCTGAATCATTGCTAATAAGAACAAAAGCTTTATGTATTGGTTTGAAATATTATATACAAAAGCACTTGTATGCATCAAATTAATAAATTATAATTAATTTCCTCTCAAAGTTGCTTCTGAGTTAGGAACCACACGTTGTCTATCTAATAGTTTTGATGTGTGGTATACGATTATTGAATATACCATAATGCACAAAGATAGATTCCTCAAAGAAGATGGAGGGTGTATGTTAGTTTTTCTAACATAAGGGGGAGATTATAAGCAGCTATAAAATATGTTGGGAATTATCATTAGATCCTTATTCAAAAGATAATTCAAGTCAAACGCCGAAAGCATCTCATATTTAAGCTACAAGTTCTCCTATTTATGTTCCTAAAGGACAAAGCCTATGCATGCATGAAACATGGTAGACCAATCAATTCTAAATGAAATAATCATAATAAGAAGGCAACGTGCTCTTGAAGAACATACGACAAAGCATTTCATGAAACCTTATGAGAGGTTCAGGTACTTGAAAATAATGAAGTGATGAGATCTCAAAATGTGATGTCACATTGTGAACTGATATAAAATGATATATCATTGATGGTGTCTTTGATATAATATTAACGTAATATTGCAAAACATTATGAGAATCTGAATTCTATGTTTATTTAAGCATGTTGACGTAGAAACATTTATCAAGTGACGTGAAAGGATGCATCTTGGTAAGTATAAAACGTATTTGATTTGCAGTCCAGATACTTGAAGATGTCACATATGAAATATTGAATATTTTTACTTGACATAATTTATATGAAAACTTTTTTAAGTATTCAAAATATTTAAAGCATGTAAAAGTTTTTGGGAAACTTATTTATACTCTTTATATTACATAAGTTTATAACTTGAAAATTATTTAAACTCTTGAAGAGTTTCAAAAGAAATAGATTATTTGCTGAAATGAGAAATATATCAATTTGGATTGGTTATGAAGTACCATATCTTAGTGCAATTGGTGCATTCATGTATCTTGCAAATACTAAAAGGCCTATAGCCTTTTCGGTTAACTAGTTCGCAAGGTATAATTCTGCTCCTACAGAAGACATCGGAATGAGATCAGACTCATATACGGTACCTAAAGAGACTATCGATATGGGCTTATATTATTTTAAAAATTACATTTCCCATCTTATTGTTCATGCTGATGTTGGGTACTTATCTGACCCGCATAAAGCTCGGTCTCAAATAGACTACGTGTTCATATGTGGTGGTACTATCATATCTTGGAGATATACAAAGCAGTGTATCCACTTCATTAAACTATGCTGAGATAATATCTATTCATGAAGCAAACTGAGAATGTGTGTGGTTGAGGTCCATGATACATCTCATTTAATAAAAATGTGGTTTGAACTGTGACAAAGTACCCATGATTTTGTATGAAGATAATTTCAGCATGCATAGCACAACTTAAGGGAGCATTTATAGAAGGAGAAAGAACGAAGCACACTTCATCAAAGCTTTTCTAAACATGAGCTCCAAAAGAATAGGTTCATCAACGTGCAACAGATTCGTTCAAGTGGTAATGTGGCTGATTTATTCACCAAGTCTCTTCCAGCTGCAACTTTCAAGAAGATGGTGCACAAGATCGAAATGCAAAGGTTCTAGGATATTCTTATTAGGGGAGTTAATATGCGTTGTACTCTTTTTTCCTTATGAGGTTTTGTCCCATTGGGTTTTCCTTATAAGGTTTTTAATGAGACAAGTTATATGCATATTATTAGAGATGTGTACTCTTTTTCATTTACCAGATTTTTTTTTCACTGGAATTTTTTTGGTAAGGTTTTAACGAGGCACATTATCTATCAATTAGGCATTCAAACGGGAGTGTTATAAATGTATTTACATTTAGTGAATGTCTATCAAGATATATTTGATATCTATTAGAATATGAAGTATCTCTCTTTTAAAGAGAAACTAGGAGTAATTTTTCCATTAAATTGAAGGGTTTACTTCATTGTAAAAGACCAGAAGAGAATCCCTCAAGAAAAATAAGAATTACTCTCTACTTCATTTTTCATAACAGTGCCTATGTTCTCTCACTCAATATATCTTACAGCATTGTAGTACTGTATTTATAGTTTGATTTTATTTGTTACATTCTAATTTTGAGAGTCGAATTACATGAATTTTAATTAATATTTTATTATGTATATTGTCATCATCTATATATGCTATAAAGTAAAGGATAAAGCATCAGAAGAAGCCAAGTGACAGCATAAGAATAAGTTTACTTGGCAATTTTAAGATAAGACCATAAAACTTTTGTATTAAAAGATACGGATATTTGAATTTGAAAATATTAAAATTTTTCTTTAAAAAAATTATCATTAGCTTGAAATTAGAAACCTAACATTGAAAAGTTCTAAATGAACTCAACCTATTCATAAATCAACTCTTTTCAGTGTGATAAATTATATTTAAATATTATATAAAATATAATGTTATGAGAATAAATAATAATAATAATAATAATAATAATAATAATAATAATAATAATAATAATAATAATAATAATAATTGTAATACACGCGTAGTAGTAGCAACTTTAATTCATAAAAAAGAAAACTTAGTAGTAGTAATAATAAAAGAAAGGGATAAAATTAGAAAAAAAAAAGTACTTTCTCCCATTCCTCAGTTTTCCTCAAGCATTATCACACCCGCTTCATTTTTGTAGAACAAAGTATTCTAAAATTTGTATAGATACAAATTATAATTATAAATATATAAAGTTATTAAAATTAATTTATAGATAAAAATACAGTCCACCAGAAATTATTTAGTTTGAAATATTTTTTTTTATAGATTTTAATCACTTGGTAATTTTAAGGCAAGGTTAATAAAGTATTGTAGTATAAATTTTGAATTAAAATATAGGGATATTTGAATTTGAAAATATTAGAAATTCTTTTTTTTTTTTTTTAAATTATCATTAGCTTGAAACTAGAAACCTAACATTGAAGAGTTCTAAATAAACTCTTACTATTCCTAAGTTAATTCTTTTTTTTGGGAAGCAGGAATTTATTTATTTATACTCGTCAAAGGGTTACATTAGAGTTGATTACATTGAGATTACCCAACCTAGATAGATTACTGCAAGTCATAGTAGATACTTTCCTAGAAGTAGTACGCAGTAGCAAGTCCTCATGGACTATGTTAGATACAAAAAGTGGTCGGGAACAAAAAACTACAGGACCAGTTTCCAAGCTTCCTTGACCTTACAAAGCAAGACGATGGTCCACTCTATTTGCTTCCCTGAAGCAGTGGTGAAGAAGTGAATTCAGCAGTTTCTTCAAATAGGACTTGCATTGCATGAGAAGGAAAGCAAAAGTGGGGTTAGTTTGGTAAATCAAGCACAAAAGGAGGGAAAAATTGATTTCCACCTCAAGGGGTTGAAGGCAATAATTGTAAGTTAGTTGGAGACCTGTAAGGAGAGCTTTAAGTTCCTTTTCTAGACATGTCAAAGTTATCATGGCTCCGTGAAAGCCTAGACACCACTTACCTGCATGACTATGGAAAACTCCCTCAATTCCACCACGGAGGGTATGAGGTTGAAAAGCACCATCAATATTTAACGTGATCCAGTCTTTTTGGAGAGGGTACCATTTACCTGGAATATCAACATATCTGTTTGTTGAAGTGTCGATATCACTATAGAAGAAAAATTCATGCACTAGTTGAGTGAGTTGATTTGGTGAAGGGTAACAAAGGGTATTGTTGAAGCAGGATTGGTTGCAATTTTTCCAAAGGTACCACAGTGCAAACGGGTAAAAAAGGTTCCAATTGATATAGGGATCGAGAATAGGGTGATTAAGGTGATGGAAGAAAGTAAGCCATTAGGTTGAGGGAGTTTGAGGGCATAAATCCAGTGGGATGTCCCAATTAGCCCAAAAGAGTAGAGCAATGGGGCATTCCATAAAAATATGGTATGCATCCTCAGTATTTTGATGGCATTTTGTGCAAAAGATCATAACTGACTATTCCCAAATGCCAAAGATATTTTCTTATGGGTAATCAATCATGAGCATAGAGCCATAGAAAAAACTTAATTTTTCCTAAAGTAGCTAAATCCTTGATCCATTGTAGATTAATACTTGCTCATTAATGGGAATTAGGAGGTTATAAGCAGAAGAGGTGGAGAAAAGTCCAATATTTTAGAGCCCCCAGCAAGTTGAGTCATCATGATCACGAGTGGGAACTCGATCGATTAAATCTTTGATATCATCAGGAAGAATAAAAGGAAGGGTCTCCCAAGACCAAGTATTTTGAGCCTTGTAATCAACTACATTCTTAACAGATTCATGTTGAGGTAAGGGATCTTGAATAAGGGATCGAAGAGTGGGTCCAGGATATATCCAAGGAAAGTTCCATATATTGATGCTTGTGCCATTCCCAACCTTCCAATGGAGTCCTTTTTGATAATATTTCCATCCCACAAGAACATTTTTCCATATGAAGGAGTGTAAAGGTGTGGAACGAAGATTGAAATACTTATTGATGAGACATTGAACCCACAGAAGATTGGCATTATTGAGAAGACGCCAATCAAGGCTCGTAAGAAGAACTAAATTCTTATAAAAAGACTTTTTGATGGATAGGCCACCTTGGTTATAAGGTTTAGTGACGTTGGTCCAGTTAAGAAGGTAAAGTTTCTTATTGTTTGGAGAGGAACCCCACAGAAAATCATGTTGTACTTTGTCTATAGCCTTAGTAGTTTCTTTGGAAAGTTGGTAATATTGCATGGAATATGCGGGTATGGTATTCAAAGTGGCATTTATGAGAGTAATTCATCCCGCAGGAGTGAGAAATTTGGTTTTCCAAGAAGAAAGCTTTGAGTACATATTGTCCGTGATATATTGAAAGTCAGTATGCTTGGGTCGACGATTAAGGATTGGGAAGCCCAAATATTTCCCAAAGGATGAAGGTTTCGGGATGTTAAGGGTTAAGCAAGCCAGGATTTTGGAGGGTGTATTACAATTTTTGGAGAAGAAAAGTTTTGATTTTGTCCCGTTAATAGTTTGCCCAGATAGAGCATAGAAAGTAGACAAAACAGTATTGAGAGCTTTCCAACCAATCAAGTGGTTTTGTGCTCCTCTCTCTTTATTTTGATGAAAGGCTCAATGCAAAGAGGCGAAGCGTAGCGATTCGTACTACCAAAAAGTTTTGCTAACCGGCAGACAATAGAAACAACCGATAAGCCAAGTAATAGTTTCACAACAGTATTGGCACAAAAGGATCGATCCTTCACTTGTTGATCGTTTGCTAGTTAAACTCGCTCTCTTGCCACACCTTTCACCCACTCACTTGAGTTAGACTCAATCACTCTATGAGTTTGGAGAATCATTCTTTATTCACTCTCTTGTTTTTACCTGCAGGGAGCGTAACAACATTGCCTCGAATGACCAGCCCACTTTGTATCATGACATTCCTTTTAGAAGAGTGCGCCTTAAGTTCTCCCATTTTGGCACATAGAGGCGGCCTTCAACTCTTCAAAGGCTCTTTGGGAGCTCTCCGCCCACTCCTAAGAATGGTTCTTCTTTGGGTGCATCTATGGCGGAATACCCCTTTTTAAATAAATCGACAATAGTCGTTCACTGACCAAGATAGAACTTTTACTTGTTCAAATAACAATTAAGGTAAAGAAGGATCAGGAACGACGAATCTCTTTATGATAAACAGATCCATTTTGCATGAGTGAATGGATTTAGCATTGGCCTTGGACATAAAGGTACGATCATCTGCATAAAAAAGGTGGGAGAGGTGAGGTCCAGGGGCGGCCACTCTTATGGTATCATAGAGTCCCAGATGTACATGATAGTCAATGAGTTTAGTGAGCATTTCTAAGCAAAGGATAAAAATATATGGTGACATTGGGTCCCCTTGGCGAATTCCTCGACTAGGACTAAAAAATGGGGGTTTTGACCCGTTGATGAGAACAACAATAGTGGGAGAAGATATACAATGCATAATGAGTTTAGTGATTTTAGGAGGAAACTTGAAGAAGATTATGGTTCGTTGGATAACAGACCATTCAAGTTTATCGTACGCTTTTTCAAGATCTATTTTCGCTAGGAGGTAACCCTTTTTGCTAGAGGATTTATGAAGAAGGTTAACAATTTCTTGGATAGTGATTTTTTGATCCATAGCCCTACGTCCTTTAAGAAAGGCCATTTGGTAGGGTCCAATAAGATCTAGTAAGAAGGATTTGAGACGATTGATAATGATCTTTGAAATAATTTTATAGATAGTGTTGCACAAACCAATATGACGAAAGTTTTTTAGATGATTAGAGTTTTTAAATTTTGAAATAAGGCATATATAAGTTTGATTGATGGTGGGAGGGAAGGAGGAGGTTGAAAAAGCTTGGTGACATAAATTTGTTAATGAGGGACCAATAATGTCCCAAAATTATTGGTAGAAGAACGAGTGTAATCCATCAGGACCCGCTGCTTTATAGGGTTTAAATGAGTGAATGGCTTGGGTATTTCAATTTTATTCAGTGGAGCATTCAGAGATGATAAGTTCATGTTGGAGCAAAAAATATTATCAGTGGAGGGTGAAGAAAGGCTGGAGTGAGTATGGGAAGCGGTAAAAATTTCTTGGTAGTAGTTAAGAGTATGAAGGCAAAGTTTATCAAGATTAGTAATCCACTTATTATCATTATTTTGGAAAAAATTAATGTCACTTATTATCATTATTTTGGAAAAAATTAATGTTGTTATTACGACGTCTATGGATGACTAAAAGGTGGAAGAAACGGGTATTGGCGTCACCATTATTTAGCCAGTTTATGCGGCTCTTGATTTTCCAATAATCCTCTTCCGTACAGAGAATACAATTATAATCATGCATGAGATTAGTTTCTAAGTTACGAAGGAAGTCACAATAGGGATAATTAGAGAAGTTATAGATACCTATAAGGCGAGAAAGAAGGAAATGTTTTTTCTTATGAATATCTCTGAAGGTATGGTAACTCCAACTTCTTAGAGTTTTTTTCTAATTCTACAGTATCTGGGATAAAAGTTCTATTACTTCAACATTGGTTAGTGATGCTTCTAAAGTCAGCATGGGAAGACCAAAATTTTTCTAGTCGAAAAGGACGCTTAGATTGGGTCATCCTCTTAGCATGCAGTTATATTAAGGTGGGGTATAGTCTAAAACTAGGAGGGGAAGGTGAGTTACATTAGCATCTAGAAATTGCGAGATCCGATTAGTATTTGCAACTACACGATCCGAAAGCTCATGAACAAGACTATGTTTATAAAAAAAATTAGACCAAGTGAATTTAGTCCCCTTGAAGCCAAAATCGACTAAACCACAAGTATTAAGGCAGGATCAAAAAGCATGAGTTCTATTAGTATGTACGGGTCTCCCTCCCAACTTCTCATCTTGAGAAATAACTTTGTTAAAATCACCCTCCCCCCCCACCCCGGGACTAGGGAAAGAATTGGAAATTTTATAAAGGCCATTCCATAAAGATAATCTATGAGTGTAAATCATACTAGCATATATAATACTAAAAAGCCAAGGGATAGAAAAGGGATGAACCTTAATCGTGATATGTAGCTCCTGAGGAGATTGACGAACTCTGAAAACCGTAAAAAAATTATCATGCCATAGAAGAACAATTCTTCCAGATTTCCCTATAGCAGGATCTTGAAGGAAATTTAAAAAATTAAAATTATTTTTGATGACATCATGTTGTTCCATACGAGTTTCTAATAGAGAAACCATGCATGGGTGATAACAGTTAAGGAATTCCCTAATTTTTTTTTTAAAACTGAGCATTATAAGAGCCCCAAATATTCCACAGAATGATGGACATATCACGATTCAAGGTATCAGAAAGAGGGATGGATGGAGAGTCGACATTTGTCTCCAGTATTGGAGACACTTTGAAGGTTGGGTTCAGAACTATTGCATGCTTCCCTGCTTCCCTGATGATGGGGGGTGAATTCTCATCGACCATTTGGTCATGTTCTTTGGGAACCAATAGACAAACTTCTTGTCTAGCATTTCTGGAAGTAGCATAAGGGCTACTTCATTGAGCATAGCAATTTCAGTAAACGAGGTGAAATCAATTTTTTGCTCACTTAGATCTGGGATCTAGCTCTCCTACTGAGTCTCTATGGGCATTTGCATGCTGGGATTAGGAACTGGAACCCATGGAAAAAATAATGGGTTGGAGGTAAGAGCTTTAGGGGGGTCAAAAGAAGGGGAGAGTGAAAAAGAGAGTTGGGTCTAGTATGGGATTGAAGTGTGTTGGCATTCCCCACTGGGGCCTCATTAAGTTGAACATGGCTGGGGCTACTGTAGTAGCTATGTGGTTGAGAACAGTGTTCAACCACAGATGGTTCCAATAATTCTCTAGAGCCATCTTCAGCCCTTTTGTCACTAGTTGGGCTATAAATTTTTGATTCTAGATAATCATCATCACTTGTCATCCTTCCAAGTCTATGGTAAAGAAGACTATTTGTCCGTTGAGTATATGTTTGATCCAAGACCGTGGAGGTTGAAATGGTGGAACGATAATCGTCGTGTATACAACTAAAATTTTGGGAATGTTGATATTTTTCATACTCGAGTAGGGTAAGGAGAAGAGTTTGGTCTCTTTCTTGTTCAACGAAAGTACCAATTTTTTTATTTGAACTGATGTGGGAGTTAATAAAGGCTTTTAAGGGTTCGTCCAAAGATTAATTAAAAGGTTCTAATGATTACAGATCTTTAGTGAGAAATATGGAAGAGACTTCATTGGGTGATGGTAAACTTACAACAGTGGGTTTCAATTTAATTGGGGGAATTCATGGTGGAATACCTGGGGAGGAATCCACCTGGCAAGGGGGAGCGAATATTTGTTTAGTAGTTGGGGATGAGTGTCTTTTGTTTAGGGTTTTTACATGGGTAGGACAGTCATTTTGGTTGATTTGTTGGCATTCGAAGGGGATGACAACTGTAGGGATAGTTGTCAAAATAGACGTCGGGGGCATAGTTGTGGGGTCTACGTGTTGAAGAATGTAGAGAGTTAGACATGTGTTAGTGACAATACTCGGGCGATTGGATAGTACTATTTGGGGATTCAATAATGTCGCCTGCATGTGATCGTCCTCATCAATCTGCATTAATGGATAAAATTGGTTAATATCTAGAGAGGGGTTTAAAAGAGATACAGAATTTATGGAGGTATTCTTATGGGGAGTAGATGATATAACCTGGGATATTGAATTATAAGTTGTGTTACCTGTAGTACCTGAGGGTTGGAAATACTGAGTACCTATGTCATTTAATAAAGCATGCTTGGAAGGACTTGTATTGCGCCAGGCTTTCTTTTTTCGATCAAAGAAGACTGTGGTCTATGCCGGCGATGGTTAGAAGACGGGTACCATTGGGGAGGTTCCAGATGGTTGATTATTGATGTGTGAATTCTGGACATATTTCACTGGGTAATTTCGCAAAATATGTCTTAGACATCCACTTGTTGTGCACAGTTGGCCTTCACATTCAAAGGTGATAATTTGTTTGTGAGAACCAATGAAGATATGCGGTTTCAATGGTAAATCTAGTGGAACTTGGATACAGAGACGTGCATAACGTCACTAGTGTAGGCAGCAACTCGAAGTAACTTCCCGATAGAATTTTCAATTTTTTTGAGGATGATGGCATTATAGAACTCCGTAGGGAGCTCAGGCAGCTGCACCCATATTGCACTAAATAGTTGTTTTGCTTCTGATACAACAAAATTGGGAGTCCATCGTTAAACATAGATATGGATTGCATTGATAAACCACGGTCCTTGTTCGATAATTTTTGTAAAATTTTCTTGCTTAGTAAACTTGACAATGAAATAATCGTACCCTAAGTCAATAAGGGTGATCGATTCAGTGGGTTTCCAAAGGCTCTTCAGTCTCGATTTCAATTTTTGATGGAGAATTGTTTGGTTCACAAGCTTTATTATGACAACAAACTTCCAAGGAGCATACATTCGAGTCTTATCTTCTTCAGAAAGAACTATTCGATCCCCGTTGACGGAGTTGGTAGTTGTGTGGTCATCAGCTATCGGATCGGTAGAGTGGATAGGATCCACATCGATTTTTATAGTGGTTTCGAATTTCATAAATTTATAGATATAGGGATTATTATTTAGTAGTACTGATTTGAACTAACTAGTGACGACAGTAGAGGATGGGTCCGGCTGTTTTGACGGTGTGTAGGGAGAAATGGTCTTTGACGATGGCGAATAAGCAGAAGACATTTGGCAAGTTTATCTGATCATATAAATTAATTCTTTTCAATGTTATAAAATACATTCAAATATTCTATAAAATATAATATTATGAAAATAAATATAATAATAATAATAATAATAATAATTGTAATACACGTAGTAATAGCAATTTTAAATTATAAAAAAAAACTTAGTAGTAGTAATAGTAAAAGAAAACGATAAAAGTTAGAAAAGAGAAAAAGAAGAAGTAGCTTCTCCATTTTCCCTTTTTCCTCAAACATTATCACACACCTTGCATTTTTGTAGAACAAGTATTCTACAATTTTTATAGTTACAAATTGTAATTATAAAAATATAAATTTATTAAAATTAGTTTATAGATAAAAATATAGTCCACCAAAAATTATTTAGTTTGAAACATTTTTATATAGTTCTAAATTGAAACTACAAGAGGATCAATTTAATTTTAAAGATAACGTTTATTTTTAAAATTCTTTTTTTGATAAAGTTAACTAAAAAGTAGTTAGTTGAACTAGTGTTAAATTTTGAGTTTGAATTTGAATTGTCAATTATAGATTTTTCTACAATTTGAATTGAATATCAACTCTATGCTAGATAAAGTCGAATCTCAAATAAATCTTTTCTATATAATTTGATTTTTCAATCTGTTATTTTGTCCTCTAAACTCTTCGCTTATTCTTTTAGTTCTTCAATCATATTCGTTTATTGATTATACAATAATTATGGATGACCATGATTATACTAATATATTTGTGAACAAATTTTTGCTATTTAATGCTTTGATTTAGATTGTTTAGTTATAATTTGTTAATAGTTTGTGTATTTGATATTACAAAATTATTCTGTTATAAATTATTTTATTAAGATCAATGAGTATCATGAAATGATCTTAGATATAATAGATGCTGATCTGATTTTTTTTTTTTTATTGTGCTAGGTTGCATAGGCTGTAAGATGTTTATAAAAAGGTTTGCTTTCAAAGAGACAAAAAACATATTTCAAAAAAATCAATAGACTTTAAAAATGGTAATCAGGAATCAAACAACATAAGATGCATATCCAAGGTAATTTCTTAGAAAAGTTATATGCTTAGTTATTTATCTTTTACTAATATTTAAGATGTTTTTTATAGTCATTTAAATAGTTTTTTTTCCTGATTAACACTTTATAAGGCATTTTACTCAACAATACAAACGCAGGTCGTTTTATTTCTTTCTTATTTTACTATCTCTTAAATTTATTTTTGTTCATTTTCTTTTAAATGCTACACATTTTGGGATCAGGTTGTTGTAATTTTGAAATCTTTTAGAACGTAAAATTAATACTTTGTGATTATAGAACAAATTTTTAAATTTAAATGGATGTAAATTTATTCTTCCCCATCTCTTGACTAAAACACATATATACCAAAAATGCATGAACGAAAGTTAAAATGAAGGTGAAAAAAATCTTGAATCGATTCATTAAAGTTTTATACTGCCGATATACACATGTATATATACTTCCGTATAAATAGTTGCATATCTTCCTTTTAAAATTTTCATTTAATTCTTTTTTGTGAAATTAGCTTGATAATCATTCTACTTTTTTCTTTGGTTAACCATTTTACTTAATGTATAGCCTCATCTTTTCAAATGCATATTAGTATATACTATTTTTCAAAGAATTTTGTTTTATTTCAAACATCTTATAAATTGTTATATGATTTCATATTTAATACTAATTTTAAGTAAAATTTTATATCCAGTTCAAAAATAAGAAATTTTATCTTTAAAATCATATTTTCAAAAATTTAGATTCTTTATATATACTCAGCTTTTTAATTAAGAACAGATGATCAATTTTTTTTATTTTGAATTTAATGTCACATATTGTTCAAATATCCAAATTTTATCTCACATACCGTTCAAATATTCATATAAAATTAATCAAGTTAGGCCAACTTATTATCTAAAGTAAAAAATAATAGAACAAGAGTGAGATATTTCAAAGTCAAATGTTCAACTTACTTGAATTTATCTCAAAAACTGGATATAAAATTTTTGAATTAAGAAATTAAAGTAATTGATTTGAAATACATAATACTTTTCTTAAAGAAAAAAGATTTTCATTATCTTAAAAATAGAAACTTATAATTGAAGAGTTCTAATAGACTTTTACTATTTCAAATTTATCTCTTATAAAATTTAACTGTTAGAAAACATATCTGAATTTAATTTATGTACATATTAAATGAAAGATAATAATAACGATAATAATAATAATAATGATAATAATAATAATAATAATAATAATAATAATAATAATAATAATAATAAAGAAAGTAGTAGAGGTATAGTAGTAGTAAAACAAGGTTAACAATATTGTAATAAAAGTGTAGTAGTTGTCGTAGTAAAACATGATTAATAATATTGTAATAAAAATTTTGAATAAAAAAATTAGAAATATTTAAATTTAAAAAATACATCATCCATAAAAAAAATTATTAACTTAAAAGTAGAAGCAACAAGGGCAGAAAGAAGAGGAGCGTGGAGGCTGGGTTCAGGATTAAGTGGGGTAACTTGATGTTGGCTAGTGCTTTGGAGATGGAGGAGAAATTGAATAGGAAAGGGCTTGGGAGATTAGAGGGGATGCGGATAGTATGTGGAAGATTACTGCTAGTTGCAGTAGGGAGACCGCTAGAGAGGTGTTGGGTGTCGCGAGTGGTCGATCTGGTAAGCATCAAGGAGATTGGTGGTGGAATGAAGGGGTTATGAGGAAGGTGGAGTCTAAGAAGGTGGCTTATGCCAAGTTGGTTGAGAGCAAGGATGAGGAGGAGAGACAGAAGAATAAGAAGAAGTATAAGATAGCTAGACTAGAGGCTAAGCTGGCGGTTACAGCAGCTAAGACAACAACTTTTGAGAGCGTGTATGTGGTTTTGAAGAAGAAAGACGGGGATAAGAAGTCGAATAGGCTTGCTAAGGCCAGGGAGCGGAGGGCTCGTGATCTGAACTAAGTGAGGTGCATCAAGGAAGAGTATGGTACAGTGTTGGTTGAGGATGCCCTCATAAGAAAGAGATGACAGTCCTATTTTCACAAACTCTAGAACGACGAGGGGGACAAAGGTTTCGTGTTAAGGGAGTTGGAGTGGTTGACAAGGTTGTTTAACATTATTTTTAGGGCGGTAAAGATGCCTGAAGCATGGAGGTGGAGTACGATGATTCCTTTATATAAGAACAAGGGAGACATCCAGAGTTTCAACAACTATAAAAGTATTAAGTTGTTATGTCATACTATGAAGGTTTGGGAATGGGTGGTAGAGTGGAGACTGAGAAGGATTGTGACTATCTCTGAGAATCAGTTCGGTTTCATGCCCGGTCGCTCGACTACTGAGGCCATTCACCTTGTAAGAAGATTAGTGAAGCAATTTTGGGAGAGAAAAAATGACTTGCATATGGTGTTTTTTAATCTCGAGAAGACATATGACAGAGTGCCCAGGGAGATTCTGTAGAGGTTCTTAGAGGCTAGAAGGGTACCTGTGGCGTACATTAGGTCAATTTAGGACATGTATGATGGAGCGAAGACACGTGTGAGGACGGTAGGTGGAGATTCAGAGCATTTTTCAGTTTTGATAGGTTTGCATCAGGGATTGATTCTTATCTCTTTTTTATTGTCTTGGTGATGAAGGTGTTGATGCGACATATTCAGGGAGAGGTGACTTGGTGTATGCTATTTGCAGATGATGTGGTACTAATTGATGATACTCGAGAAGGATTTAATAATAAGTTAGCGATTTGGAGACAGACCCTTGAGTCTAAAGATTTTCAGTTGAGCAGGACCAAGATGGAGTACTTGGAGTGTAAGTTTAGTGATGTTTCGCAAGAGACTGATCTAGTTGTGAAGTTGGATTCTCAGTCTATTCAAAAGAGGGAGCGTTTCAAGTATCTGGGGTCTATGATTCAGGGCGATGGTGAGATTAACGAGGATGTCACGCATCGTATTTGGGCAGGGTGGTTGAAATGGAGTCTTGGTTCAGGAGTTTTATGTGATAAGAAGGTTCCCCTAAATCTTAAAGGTAAGTTCTATAGAGTGGCAGTCCGACCGGCTATGTTGTATGGAATAGAGTCTTGGCCATTTAAGAAATTCCACATCTAAAAGTTAAAGGTAGTGGAGATGAGGATATTGCAGTGGATGTGTGGCCAGACCAGGAAGGAATAAGATTATTCGGAAAATGATGGGAGTGGCTTTAGTGGAGGACAAGATGTAAGAAGTGAGGTTACGTTGGTTCAGGAACGTGATGAGGAGGGATGCTAATGCGTCAGTGCGGAGGTGTGAGACACTGCCTATGGATAATTTTAGGCGGGGGAGAGGTAGGCCAAAGAAATATTAGTGGAAGGTGATTAGACATGATATGGAGCAGTTACAGTTTACGGAGGACATGACCCTTGATAGGAAGGTGTGGAGGATGCGGATTAGGGTAGAGGGTTAGGGGATGGAGGGTGTCGGTGACAGCAGGGGAGTGTTCCGTATTTGTGTCTGAAGTTTCTTGTTCGTAGGTGTTGTCTATGGTTTCAGATTTATAGTTTTAGTATTATCTTCTAACTAGCATTATTAGTTTATTTTGCATATTGTACAAGTTTATAGGCATTTATGTATTGTGTCTGTTATATTATTATTGATTCTAAGCTAGGGGTCTATCGAAAACAATCTCTCTACTTCACCTGAGGTAGTGGTATGGACTGCGTACACTTTATCCTCCCTAGACCCCACTAGGTGGGAATACACTGGGTATGTTGTTGTTGTTGTTTAAAAGTAAAAGCATATTGGACAAGATTTCTAAATGAACTTTTATACATCAGGTTGTTAAAAAGGAACTCTTATATTTTGTAAAGTTATCTCTCTCTCATATATATATATATATATATATATATATATATATATTACAAGTCATTTGATTTAGAAAAAAATTAAGGTAATACAAAAATTTAGTAATAGAATTACGTAGTAATAGTGGTAGTAAACTAATAATGGTTGTAGCAACGATAATAATAATATTATTAACAACAACAACAACATTAATCACGTAATCATGATAAATTACAATAGTTTGGTGTATACACTGAGTGGTATGTTTTTACCCAAAACAATAGTATCAGTTGTTGCAATAATAATAATAAAATAATAAAAAATTCATCGAAAAAGGTTAGAGAATAACATTTTAAACTAATTTTGAGAATATAATGAAGAAATTAGATAATACAAATAGTATTTATAAATTTTAAACAGAAGAGATTGGAGGGGGGAGGTACAATAGAATAAAAATTTAAAAGTAAAAACAATAATATTAACAATCTGAAATCTTTAAATTGTAAACAATATAACAAAGAAAATATGCAAAACAAAAGTTTCTTTTATAATTACATAATTTGTTTTACTCATAGTTTGGGGGGGGGGGGGGGGAGAACGGGTAGGGAAATACTAACAATCTAATATCTTTAAATTATGAAAGATTATTTTTTACTCATATAAATTTGATTAAAAAGAGCTGAGTGGGGCAGAGGAAATATAAATAATAGAATATCTTTAAATTGTAAATAGAATAATAAAATATAAAACATAATATTTTTTATAATTACATTATTATTTTTTTCATAAAGATTTGGTTAGAGATAGGGGAATTGGAGCTGGAGGGGTGTGTGGGGTGGGAGTGTGGAGGCATGATTGTTTTAAAAACAAATTGAGGGGTGGGGGGTGGAGGTAGGGGTGAGAGGTAGGTGAGGGTCGAAATTTTTTTACTTTATTTTCACATTTTATTTAGAAATAATATGATAATTAAATTTTTTTAAGATAGTAGAATTTAACAGGTTCAAACAAGACATCCAAACATAAAATATTAAAAATATTAATTTAATGTTATCCGTGCATTGCGCGGATACATATACTATTATTAATATAAAGACTGCAACTTATAATACTTTCAAATAATTTTAAATATTCAAATTTAAATTTTAAAATATTTAATTAATCCACTTCAATTTAATTTTAAAATTTACTTAAATTGATTTTCATAAAATGAAAAAAATAACAAATAAAAATGAACTCAGAAAATAGAGAAAATTGAAGGAAAGGTGTCATTTAAGTCTTAAATGGAGGATTGGTGATATTGAATTGTGGACTTGATTAATATTTTAAAAACTTTCTAATCTTTTTAAAAATAGAAATCAAACAATATCCCTCTCCTCTCCAAATCAACTATCTCTCCTCTCTCTCCCCCCTCTCTCTCTCTCTCGACAGTTTCTCCGAACCAGTAGTTCTGCAAATTTCTCCTTTCAATCCCTGGCGACTTCAACCTCCGGTGAAGAATAGTTGGGCTTCGAGTTCTTTTTCAACTTTCAACTGTCAATTGACGTGACAGCCTTGCTCTCCGGCTATGATAGCTTCGAGTTCTTCATCGTCCCTTTTCTTCTTTTACAGGTAAAACATTATGGCCTTTTTAATCTTGAAGAAAAGAGGAACTTGAGCCAACTTCTCTTCAAGTATTGGTTAACAATTTCAATATTTGTTGCTTTAATTTAAAATGCGGTTTGAATAAAATCCTAATTTCTGGTATTTCTTCTCTTCTCTTTTCGGAGTAAAATATGATTTTTATTGTTTGTTGCATTTTTTGAAGTTTGATTTTTGTTGTTTGTGTTTGTATAAACAAAACGACGTTGGTGTTTTTGGTGATGCGCCTGTTGCTGGGTTGATTTGTTCTTATTCTTGGTAAAAATGGTGATATTGTTAATGTTCTATTGAATAAAATCATGCTACTATTTTCTTTTGCAACTGATTAACCTGTTGATTCAACAGATTAACCTTCTGATGCAATAAATTTACTATCTGATTCAACAGATTTTCCATATGATACAACAGATTTACCAACTGATGCAACAGAGGAACTATCTGATGCAACAGATTTACCGTATGATGCAATAGAGGAACCATTGGATAAAAATCTGATGCAACAGATTAACCATCAGATAAAAAATCTAATGCAATAGGTTAACCATCTGATGCAATAGATTTACTATCGAATTAAAAATCTAATGCAACAGATTAACCATATTATGCAATAGATTTAACGTCGGATGTAATACAGGAATCATCTGATTAAAAATTTGATGCAATAGATTAACCATCTGATACAACAGAGTAACCAATCTAATAGAACCAATTTACCATTTGATGCAATAGAGGAACCATCAAATTGAAAATTTAATGAAATAGATTAATTATCTGATACAGCAGATGAACCTTCTGTTGGATAAAATCCTATCAACTATTTCAATAGGACATGTCCAAGACTTGATTTTTTCAACTGATCGTTCATTTATTGCAATAGACGGTCCTTCTATTAAAAACATCTAACCAATATTGAAAATTGATAACTGTTCCAATAGATCACTCATATGTTGTAATAGATGTGTGATCTGTTGCACAGACCAGTCATCTATTTCAACATATGAGTGATTTGTTTTTATTATTGCAACAGATTACTCATTCGTTGCAACAGGTTAGTTATATGTTACAACAGATAACCTACCTGGTGCACTAGATGTGTTATCTGTTGGAACTATTATTTTACTATTGTGCATGTTAGATTTATTAATATGCTTTTTTAACGATATATAAATCAATTATAATCTATTTTATGTTCCTATTAATTTTAGACTATATGGCTCCCAAAAGAAAAAAATCTAATCAAGTCAAAGTAAAGGAAAAAGTGAAGCAGCTAGGCCACATCCACCACTCTATAAGCTTGCTCTATAAGCATTATCTTAATCAAGAGCAGAAGATCATGAATATAGGGAGGAGGAATATTTCAAACTAGATAATCCTAATGCTAATAGCCTTTTCACCGGAGAGTTGGTCAAAACCCCATCATTGATATTTATCCTGTGAAAATGCAGTGCGATGGTGCCACAGATTTAACAAGTGATTTCGTGCTTAATTCAGCCATGGGAAAATCTTTCGATGCCTTTAGAAAAATACTTCGAGAATAAAATTTGGATGATTATTTTAGGGACAGTTGCTTTAGGAAATATCTTGATTTGCCGGAGAACAACAATGCTCATTTCCAAATAAAAATCGTATATAATCCTCTCAAGGTAGGTTTATATGTGACAACAAAGATAAGATGGATGAGGTGTGGATAAATTACTGTGGCATGCCTGTTTGTTTTGGTTGAAAAGAGTTTGTCATAGTTACTGGACTAAAATGTTATCCTCCTTCTTTTTCTCAAGTTATACCTATTCCAACTCAAAAAATCACCCTGCACACCCAAAAAAGGCAAATGCAAGTGGAGTAATCGTGAAGACTTGGTGTTCCATGTTACTCCAAGCTTCAAAAATAAAAATTTGATAGAAGCGTTGAAAGGTAAAAGACTTTCAAAGAAATACAACAATCACTGTGCTCGGTTTGGGTTTTACACTATATTCTTTAGATGAGAGATGTTAACAACAACATACCACTTGGTTTAATAAAGCTCTCCCGGGATCTTGAGGCATTTAAGAACTATTCTTGGGGTTATGAAAGCTTTAAAATGACTATCAAATATTTGTTAACTCCATTAACGCTAAAGACAGTCAACTTCTATAGCTTTTCATGGGCTTTCATGGTAAATATTTCTTTTATTATGATTTGATTTATTTTTTATTCAATAATGATTTTGATTTATTGGCATTATCTCATAGGCTTGGACATTTGAAGTCATTCCTTAACTGAGACAACAAGTGAACTACCAGGAAGAAGTTTTCTGTCCAAGAATCTTGAGATGGTTGTCGGTCAAAACTGATAAAAATTTAAAATTTCTTGATCTCTTCAACCCCCCAAAGGAAAAAGTAAGCCTAATTCTAATTAAGTTATTATTTTAATTAATAATTTTTTTAAAATGATTTCATCATCATTCTAATATATGTACTGATTTATTTTAGATTATCTATCTGTGACTTGTTTCAGCCAATCAAGAGTTAAAGATGTCATTTATTTCTTACTTTATGGTCTATGAAAACTTTATCAGACTCTAAGGTTATTGATAGAATAAAAAGGAAATTGTTTGGAGCAACAACCATCACAAAAAAAATAATTTTGGAGGGTAGGCTTCTTGTTGTTGGTGATGACAGTAGTAGTGGTAGTGGTGCTGCTGTTGGGGCTAATGATGCCTTTCTTACTATTTTTGAAACAACAAACTATTATGATTATGATCATACTGGTTGTACAGATATTGCCCATTCTAACGAATGTTCTGCATGCAAATGTCAAGACTGCAAGGCAAAACATGATGGAGTGATTAATACTATTAATGTATTAACTGCTTCTGTAAAGAAATTGACATCTAAGAGGGGTTTCATTCCATCAAAGAGGATTTCATATCCATACACTCCACTATAGATTAAGGTGGCTAAGAGCAGAAGGAAAGAAATTTCTAAGGTATCATCAAGCATTGAAAAAAGCAAAATTGCAACTCTTCTATCTTTGTCTTATACCTTTAATCAATGTACAAGGATATACGAGCCTATTCTAACAAATAAGCATACACATATTTGTTTCAATAGATGATACATCTACTAAAAATTATCAAATAAATATATTCATCTGTTGCAATAGTTGTCAACCTGTTGCAATAGTTGTCTAATTTGTTGCATTAGATGTGTTATTTGTTGTAACCTTGTCTAACCTATTGCATCAGATGCATTATCTGTTACAACATATGTCCGTATGTTTCAACAAATTAAATAAGTCATCATACTATTTTAATTTGTACCAACAGATGAGTCATATGTTGTAACAAATGGGTTATTTGTTCAAAATTATCGTAGAACTTTTTTGTACTTGTTCGAATTTGTCCCAACAGATGAACCATAGGTTGTAATAGGGTAACATCCTGAGTCTGGTTCTTACGGCCCCGAAGGACCACAAGCTAACCCATGACTGATATCTGCTATGAGCACTGAAACATGATACTGTAATAAATGCAGAAAAATAGGCTAAAATGCCATAAGGTTCAAAACATCTGAAATACCAATTAATTATATTGTCTGAAATAACAATCTATAAAATTAAACACTATCTGAAAACTAGTCTGAAAAGACTCTAACTGAAACTGTCTTAAAGTGAAGTTGATAGGACAATCCCCCAACTAACTCTATCTATTGAAATACTGAGATAAAAAAAATATCCTCGAATGATGATGACTCACTGCTAATCTACTATTGTTGGATGAATCTAATTTTATCTATGCACGATAGGGAACCTGAGCGTCGAACCTATGATATGAGATATCATAGCACAAAGAAAGAGTATGCGTTAGTACATGAAATGAACTGGTATGCTAGATGAGGTAAGGATGAATGTAAGGGTTCATATGTATAAACGATAACTGACTGTATGATATAGAATAACTGAACATGAGAGTACATGGATAACTAATACTGTTGTAACTACTGAGTATGTAAAAATGTGCATATAAATATATACTGTGACTAAGCTTGTCTGAAGCTAAGTCCTGACTTCCAAAATTGAGAAACTGATAGCTGAAGTTACTAATTTACTGATACTGGCTGACTGTAACTGATAGTCCTAATTCTGTAGAACTGAACTGAGTTCTATTGTGAAGACTGAGACTGAGACTGTGGGAGGTAATTTTCTAACCGACATACCTTAAATAAGAAAAGATAACTGAGTTGGGGTCCAACCTGTGACCTCAGTTGGAAGGGTGTCGGTACCGTGCCATGGGTAAAGACACTGAAGAGTTACCCTTATCTGGCAGGTACTCTAATGAGAACGGTGGAACCCTCATCTGGCAGGTTAAAACACCTCATCAACCCTCAACTGGCAGGTTTGATGTCTCAACTTACGTTGTCTATGTAGTTCTAGAACGCAAGGATTGCTTCTAGAGATCACACCCTCTACTGTCAGGTGAGCCCCTATCCTTGGGTTCACTTAGTGCTGAATCCTACTCCCAACTAAAAGACACTGAACTGAGTATACTGAATTGGACTGAACTGATACTGAGCTTACTGAGTTTTCCTTAGTTTGATAATTGACTGAGTTCTGCAACAGACTGAGAGTAATACTGATCGTGATATGAATGAGACTTTGTAACTGACTGAGAGTACTACTGATCGTGATATGAATGAGATTTTATAACTGACTGAGAGTACTACTGATCGTGACATGACTGAGATTCTGTAACTAACACTGGTTCTAGGTACACAACTAAATTTTTGGGTATTAGATACCCCCAGGACTCAATAGCATGAAAAATAAAGCATAATATACTCTTGAAAATCATAACATTGTATACTTGTCCGCAGTTCACTCATAAAGGCATTTAACAAACACTTGTAATGCATCTACTTATACATGAATGGGGAATATATGCTATCATGTTATAATGGGACTATTTCATTCACATAGACATTTTATCAAACACATGGGGAACATTCTTAGGTCATACAATAATCAAAACATATAGTTATCATGGCTACATCAATTAACTTGAAAATTGAAGGGTTTATCATGAAGATCATGTAATTCAACACATACAATGATTTATTTCATAAAAGCATGTAATTTAATCATGGACTAAAACCCAACAATGACATGAATTTCAATTCAATTCAAGCATGGAAGTTCATAATTCAACAATTTTGTATTTTGAAAATGGATTCGTAGACTCTATGGGTGATAGGAACCCATAGATGAATACCTAACATACATTGGGTTATTAGTTCTTGAAGGTGATTGAAGAAATTCTTGAGTTTTGACCTTGATTCTTGAAGCTAGGGTTTTGTATTTTAGAGAGAAAGCTTTTATTTCTAGAGATAAGTGAGAAAATAATGGGATAATATTCTATTTAGGGATTTAATCCCATGTTTAGGCTGACTGTAATGAGGAAAAAGACCTAAAAGCCCTTGGAAACTAAATCTCAAAATTAACTGAAATGTCTCGATTTGTACCCTTGGCGCGACGCGGCGCTATCGTGTCGTGTCTCTGGAAATTGCCAACTGGAAAATGCATGGTGGCGAAATGCAGTGGTATCGCGTTGCCACTTTGGATGAGACCTGGAAGCTTAGCACGATGCGGTACAATCGCATTGCTTTACTGGAAATTGACAAATGTGAACTGTGTCCTTGGCAGGATGCACTAATATTGCGGTCCCTTACTGGAATTGGACAATTGGGAATTGGAATCCCTCCACGATGCGGTGAGATCATGGAGTCACACTGGAAATTGACAATTGTCATTTAGACCGGCTCTGCGACGCGCTAGGGATCAAAATGACGGTGTTTAACGACTGGAACTTAGAATCACCATAAATTTTTACCCGGTTATCGAATTTGGGTGAATTTTATATCGTTGGAAATCTAATTGAATTTTCTATGCTTGGCAGCCTCTAAACTGAAAAATAATAAGCATTTCAAAATTTTTATGTTGGATAACTCATGAACTGAGAGTTAATCTTAAGCTAAGGAAGTACGGGGTATTACAATATCTCCCCCTTGGGAACATTCATGCTCGAATGAGACTAATTAAGCTGATACACTAATAGACCGAGTTTATACACGGAACATGCCTATCTAATGCATGACTACATGACTGGACTATTGACAAACTGAGCTCTTACACTGAACATGCCTATCAGATACATGGAATACATGACTGAAGTACTGATAAGATAAATTTTTATGCTGAACATGCATATCTGATGCATGAGTACATGACTGAGCTGATTCATGAATGCATGACTGAATATGCAATGGTAATGGATACTAAGTTATAATTATAGCTGAACATGGAACTAAGTAAAGCTAAGGAAGACTTTTACCTTAAGCTGGATCTGAGGTTGTGGAGAAGAGTTGAGGATACTTGGTCTGCGTATCTGCTTTTGCTTCCCAAGTAGCTCCCTCAACGGACTAATTATACTAAAGAACTTTGACCAAGGGAACTTCTTTGTTCCTCAGTCTCCAAATCTGATGATTGAGGATCTGGACTAGAACCTCTTTGAAAGGGAGATCATTCTGAATATTTACATCCTCTAAGGGGACTATGGCTGCTGGTTCATCAATGCATTTTTTTAGTAGGGTGACATGTAATACTGGATACACTGAGGCTAGATCTAAAGGCCACTCAAGCTCATAAGCTACTTTTCTGAAATGACTGGGAATTCTGTAAGGACCAACATATCGGGGACTGAGAGTTCCCTTATTGTCGAACCTCTTTACACCTTTCATGGGAGAGACTTTCAAGAACAAAAAATCACCAATCTTAAACTCGAGTCCTTTCTCCTCACATTTGCATAGGATTTTTGTTGGCTTTGGGCAGCCCTAAGTCTTTCTCTGACTAACTGAACCTTCTCTAAGGCATCGAACACTAGGTCGAGCCCTACTATTGAGGCCTCGCCTATCTTGAACCAACCGATTGGAGATCACATCTCCTACTGTAGAGAGCCTCAAACGGGGCCATCTGAATACTGGAAAGATAGTTGTTATTGTATACGAATTTGATCAAAGGCAATTGGTCATCCTAACTACCCTTAAAATTGACAGCGCATGCTCTTAGCATATTTTTTAGAGTCTGAATGGTCCTTTCTACTTGTCTACCAAGACCCTTTTGGAATGCATTCCAGAAATGAGAGGTAAACTAAGTACCTCTATCTGAGATAATGGATACTGGAACTCCGTGTAACCTGACCAACTCTCTAATATAAAGTTTGGCATAGTCCTCGGCTGAATAGAAAGTATGAAATGGCAAGAAATGAGCTGATTTGGTTATCCTATCTACGATAACCCATATAAAATCATGTTGATGACGAGTACGAGGTAAACCCATCACAAAGTCCATGTTCACTTCTTCCCATTTCCATGTGGGAATACTAAACTCCTGTATGGACCTATTAGGCTTTTGGTGCTCAATCTTAACTTGCTGACATGTAGAGCATTTAGCTACAAACTTTGTAATATCTCTCTTCATCCCACTTCACCAATAGATCTCCCATAGATTGTGGTACATCTTAGTGTCCCCTGGATGAATAGAGTAACGTGCACTATGTGCTTCTGCAAGAATTCATTGCCTCAAGTCATCAATACCTGACATATATAAACGACCCTAGCAACGCAACACACTATCTCCTCGATGGGAGAAAACCTCTACTTTTTGAACTCTGACTAACTCTTTCAGCTTAATAAGACTGGGATCTCTATCCTATTTTCCTTTACCTCAGAAAATAGGAGGATTCAGAACTGTTCTGAACCCACACACTACCTTCTGCTGAATAGACTAAGCGGATACTTAGTTGGGCAAGCTGATGAATTTCCTAAACTAACTTCTTCTTACTGTCCTCAACATGAGAAACACTATCCATAGACAGTCTACTAAGAGCATTAGCCACTACATTGGCTTTGCCCGAATGATACAAAATACTCATGTCATAATCTTTTAATAACTCTAACCACCTTCTCTAACGTAAATTCAGATCTTTCTGAGAGAACACATACTGAAGGCTTTTGTGATCTATGAACACATAAACATGCACCCTATACAAGTAATGCCTCCAAATCTTTAAGGCAAGCACTACAACTGCTAACTCAAGATAATGAGTTGGATAATTCTTCTCATGGGGTTTAAGCTATCTGGAGGCATAGGCTATGACCTTACCTCTCTGCATGAGGACACAACCCAAACCTACTCTAAATGTATCACAGTACACAACAAACCCATCTGAACCATCTGGTAGAGTCAAAATTAGGGTTGAGGTGAGTCGAGTCTTCAACTTCTGAAAACTCTTCTCACAAGAATCTGACCACTGAAACTGGACTTTCTTCTGAGTCAATCTGGATATGAGGATGAAATAGATGAAAACCCTTCAACTAACCACTGGTAATATCCAGCTAAAACTAAGAAACTCCAGATATCTAATGGAGAGATGGGTCTAGGCCGTTTCTCACCACCTTGGTCTTTTGAGGATTGACTCTAATTCCATCACCGAAAATAATATGACCAAGGAATGCTACTGACCTTAGCCAAAATTCATACTTACTAAATTTGGCAAACAACTGATGAGTTCTGAGAGTCTAAAGTATAATTTTGAGGTGTTCTGCGTGATCATTCTTACTACAAGAATAGACGAAATGTCATCGATGAAGACTATAACGAACATGTCCAAGTACTGTTTGAACACGCGATTCATTAAGTCCATGAAAGCTACTGGGGTATTTGTAAGTCCAAAGGACATGACTAGAAACTCGAAGTGACCATATCGGGTTCTAAAAGATGTTTTTGGAATGTCACATTCTCTGACTCTGAGTTGAGGATAGCCTGATTTGAGGTCTATCTTAGAAAAGTAACTGGCGCCTTGATGTTGGTCAAACAAGTTACCGATTCTGGGAAGTGGATATTTATTCTTGATTGTGACTTTGTTCAACTGACGGTAGTCAATACACATTCTAAGAAAACCATCTTTCTTACGCACGAATAAAATTAGTGCGCCCTACGGGGAAACACTAGGTTTGATGAATCCCTTATCTAGGAGATCCTTCAACTGCTCTTTTAACTCTCTGAGTTCTGCGGTTGCCATTCTATATGAAGGAATAGATATAGGCTTAGTGTCTGGACGAAGGTCTATTCTGAAGTCTATTTCCCCAATGGAAGAAACTCCAGGAAAATCTTTGAGAAACACATCTGAGAATCCATTTACTACTGGAACTGACTCAAGACTAGGAGTTTCTGAGTTAGAGTCTTTGACTCGCAAAAGATGGCAGACACATCCCTTGGATATCATTTTTCTTACTCTAAGGTATAAAATCAACTGACCCTTAAGCGTTATGGTACTACCTCTTTATTCAAGGACTAATTTATTTGGAAACTAAAAATGGACTATTCTATTTCTACAATCAACTGAGGCATAACATGAGTGGAGCCAATCTATGCCGAGAATGACATCAGAATCCACCATCTCTAGCTCTACAAGGTCTGCTGAAGTAACTTTCTGAGATATCATAACTGAACAGTTCCTGTATACCTGTCGGGCTATGATAGATTTACCTACTGGAGTAGAAACTAAGAAAGGTTTTGCTATGATTTTTGGACTGACTCCAAAGTTAACGGCAATATAAGGAGTTACTAAAGATAAAGAAGCTCCTGGATCTAGCAAGGCATAAGCATGTAAATGAAAGATCTGTAACGTACCAATGACCACATCAAGAGAATTTTCCTAATCTTGTCTGGGATAAAGTGCATAAAGCCTTTTTGGACATTACCCACTGGTGGCACTGGAAGCGGCACCCTGCTGATTCGAGCAATCGGACTGAGCTGAAGAACGAGTATGCTGACCCTGAGAATCTGACTGAGGACAATCTCTGACTCTATGTCCTAGATTTCCACACCTAAAACAAACATCACTGTCAGCCCTGCAGACATCCTTGTGGTTTGTACCATATATTTGACAAAGAGGATTTGTTCGAGCACTGCTGACACTACCCTGGGATTTATAGCTTGGCGCTCTATTGCTGTTACCATTTTTGAACTTAAGTACTGGATAACTGGATGAGGACGAAGATAGAACTGAAGATTTTGAATAAAACTGGTAAGCGTTACCGCCTTCTGACTTAAGCTAATTAAAATTGAAGCTACCAGTTCTAGCTCTCTATTTCTGTCTCTCTCTCTCTCTCTGATCTTAGCCTCTTCTATCTGCTGGGCATGGACTATGAGCCTAGTTATGTTCATCTCCTTAATCAACATCATTGTTCTGTACTCCTTAACCACACTATCTGACACTCTAGATACGAACTTGCTCATTCTATACCTACTTTCTGCCACTACATGGGGAGCATACCTGGCTAATTAATTAAACTTAAGGAAATACTCTTTCACACTTATACTGCTCTGCCTGATGTTGATGAACTCTAACACCTTGGCTTCTCTCAGCTCTAAGGGAAAGAAACTCTCTAGAAAGGCAGTAGCAAACTCATCCCACTCTATGGGCTCTGCATCTGTGCCCCTATCTACCTTCCACTGCTTAAACCATGTATGAGCTACATCTTGTAGCTGATAGGTGACTAACTCATCACTCTTACTAGAAGTCACTCCCATAATACTTGTTACTTTTAGAACCTGATCGAGGAACTCCTGTGAATCCTTTTCTGGCTTAGATCCTAAGAATAGGGGAGGATTCATTCGAGTGAAGTCTCGTATTCTAGCTACAGCAGTATTGGCCATTGGATTGGCCAGAACAGCAGCTGGCTGTTCATTCTGGGCTACTACTGAATTGGCTAGAGTAGTGAATACAGCTCTGAGTTCTACATGGGAGACATGCTCGTCCAGGGGATCTTCCTAAACGGGGCTAAGATGCTGACTGATTTCTAGTTCTTCTTTCATAGTCCTTTTGGAAGGCATGTTCTGTAAATGAAAAGAAGAAATGGAATAGACTAAGAGTTTAACTTGAGCTCATGCTCACTAGCACGACATGAATACTAAAAGAAGGGAAACTTTTCCTAAACATCTTACAGCCTTCTGTCCATAAGTATGGTGCGTTACACACCCATGCACAAGACTCTACTAGATGCGGCTTTCTGACTTCCTAGGACATTGTTGAACCTTAGGCTCTGATACCAAGTTTGTACCACCTCAAGTCTATACCCTGGATGCTACACGGTGCTTTCAACACCGAAGGACCACTAGCTAACCCATGACTGATATATGCTGTGAGCACTGAAATATGATGCTATAATAAATGCAGAAAAATAGGTTAAAATTCCATAAAGTTCAAAATATTTGATATACCAATAAATTATATCATCTAAAATAACAATCTATAAAACTGAACACTGTCTGAAAACTAGTCTGAAAAGACTCTAACTGCAACTATATGAAAGTGAAGTTGATGGGACAATACCCCAACAAACTTTATCTACTAAATTACTGAGATAAAAGAATATCCTTGAATGATGAGGACTCCCTGCTAATCTACTATTATTGGCTGAATCTGATTCTATCTATGCGCGATTGGGAACCTGAGCATCCGAACCTATGATATAAGACATCATAGCATAAGGAAAAAGTATGTGTCAGTACGTGGAATGTACTGGTATGCTAGATGAGGTAAGGTTGAATGCAAGGGTTCATTGCATGAATAGTAACTGACTGTATGATATAGAATAACTGAACATGAGAGTACATGGATAACTGATACTGCTGTAAATATTGAGTATGTACTAATGTGCATATAAATAAATACTGTGACTAAGCTTGTCAGAAGCTAAGTCCTAACTTCTAAAACTGAGTAATTGATATCTGAAGTTACTGATAACTGATTTACAGATATTGGCTGATAGTATCTGACAGTCCTAATTCTATAAAACTGAACTGAGTTCTATTATGAAGACTAAGACTAAGACTAAGGGAGGTAATCATCTAACCAACATACCTCAAATAAGATAAGATAACTGAGTTAGGGTCTAACCTGTAACCCTAGTTGGAAGGGTGTCAGTACCGTGCCATGGGTAAAGACACTGAAGAGTGACCCTCATCTAGCAGGTACTCTAATGAGAATGGTGGAACCCTCATCTGGCAGGTTGAAACACCTCATCAACCCTCAACTAGCAGGTTTAATATCTCAACCTATGTTGGCTACGTAATTCTGGAACGTAAGGATTTCTTCTAGAGATCACTCCCTCTACTGGCAGGTGAGCCCCTATCCTTGGGTTCACTCAATGTTGAATCCTACTCCCAACTGAAAGACACTAAACTGAGTATACTAAACTGGACTGGACTGATATTGAGCTTACTGAGTTTTCCTGAGTTCGGTAACTAAC
>NC_061113.1:255858619-255901144 GCF_002878395.1 Capsicum annuum
TGGTATAATGGCACAATCTCATTCACATAGGCATTTTATCAAACACATGGGGAGCATGCTTAGGTTATACAATAATCAAAACATATAGTTATCATAGCTACATCAATCAACTTGAAAATTGAAGAGTTTATCATGAAGATCATGTAATTCAACACATACATGATTTATTTCAAAAAAGCATGTAATTTAATCATGGACTAAACCCCAACAATAACATGAACATGAATTTCAATTCAATTCAAGAAAGGAGGTTCATAATTCAATAATCTGGTATTTTAAAAATGGATTCGTGGACTCTATGGGTGAAAGGGACCCATAGATAAACACCTAACATACCTTGGATTATTAGTTCTTGAATGTGCTTGAAGAAATTTTTGAGTTTTGACCTTGATTCTTGAAGCTAGGGTTTTGTATTTTAGAGAGAAAGCTTTTATTTCTAGAGATAAGTGAGAAAATAATGGGATAATAGGCTATTTAGGGCTTTAATCCCGTGTTTAGGCTGACTAGAATGAGGATTAAATCTCAGAATTAACTGAAATGTCCCAATTTTTACCCTTGGCGCGACGCGGCGCTATTACGCCTGGAAATTGCCAACTGGGAAAATCCATGGTAGTGCGACGCGGTGGTATCACGTTGCCACCTTGGATGAGACCTGGAAGCTTGGCACAATGCGGTACAATTGCATTGCTTTACTCGAAATTGACAAATGTGAACTGGGTTCTTGGCGTGATGCGCTAATATCGTGATCCATTATTGGAATTGGACAATTAGAATTGGAAGCCCTCCGCGATGTGGTAAGATAATGGACACACACTAAAAATTGACAATTGTCATTTAGACTGGCTCCGCGACGCGCTAGTGATCAAAATGACGGTCTTTAACGACTAGAACTTAGAATCGCCATAACTTCTTACCCGATTATCGGATTTAGGTAAATTTTATATTGTTGGAAAGATAATTGAATTTCCTATGCAATGGAAGACTCTAAACTAAAACATAATGAGCATTTCAAAAATTTTATGTTGGATAACTCATGAACTGAGAGTTAATCTTAAGCTAAGGAAATACACGGTATTACAAATAGATATATAATCTGTTGTATATCTGTGATTAGCATTGACAATTTTGGCTTTCCAAATGGATGTCACAGTAGAAGCTACTACTGAGCAACATAATATCACAGTTGATAATCCATCAATTGCTTTCAAAGAAGAAGAAAAAGTGGAGCCTATCAATTCGGAAGAATAGAATAATTACCCATTTGAAGGGTTCAACATCTCGAACGAGGCTCCAAAAAACTAACAAAGTTGATCAAAGACTATTCAGAATAGATTGTCGATGGGTTGTTAAAGCATTATGCCGGCAGGTATATAAGTCATTTTCAAATATATTGATTTATGCAATTCTTGTTGTAAGAACATAACATTAACACATATAATTTATGTATAAAATAAAATAACGAACACTACAAAGTGAACGAACAGGGCATCAGTCTTGATATGTTCGACTTTGTTGTTGCACATCTCGAAATGAAGAATTGGTTCTATTTGATGTCACAACCCTTAACTTGCTGGAATGATGAGATTTAAATGCCATACATATAACTATTAATTAATAATTTATTTAATTACATTTGTGTATTAATTTTATTATCAAGTTATATGAAATGTTTAATAATATGTGCAACACATCAATGTCATTTTTTACTACCTCCGAAAGAAGGCCAAGTTGCAAACACAAGAATAATACAGATACACGACAGATAATTATTTGTACAAAGTTTACATCAATAATGCCTATGATAGGTATTGTTAACAACAGCTGGAAAGTTTTTCAAATTGAGGAATTCTTAATCAACATCATCAAAGGTTTTAAGATTCCAACTAGCTTACCTTGGTATTTAGTCGATGAAGTGTATATCCAAATCAATTGTGGTGATGAATTCCATTGGGTGTTGGCTATCGTCTTTATAAAAGAAAGGTACTTACGCCGACAAGATATGGAATCTTATTTTTAAAAAATACAGGGATTGTGGATTATTTTTTGCCGCTTACACCGAGTATTTGAGTAATGGATTACAAGTACCAAATGATGGACTTGATGTCGGATTACTCCATAAAAGATATGCTACTCTTTTATGGAAATACGGAAAAGCGAAAGCTTAGAAAGCGTACGTAAGCGATATTAAAGATCCACGATGACCAAAGCGAAATTCCATAGCACCGGATGAAGAACAACTTATTCATATTGAGTAGATCTTTATAGCTTGAGTCTGTCAAAGTAATAACGTCTCCTTAGAAATTGTTGGCACCAAATGTTAAATTATTGATTTATTTGTTGAGTAGATCATTTGTACCCATAATAATTTTTTCAGCAAATTTCTGAAGGCTTTGATTTATTTTATGTTGTCTATGAATTTAATTTAATCAGTAGATATAGTATTATTAATTGGAATGGAATACTAGATTCAAATATAGCAACAGATAATGCATCTGTTGCAATGGATAATTTATCTATTGCAACAAACGAAATATCTGTTAGAAATTATCAAATAGATTTAGACATATGTTGCAATATGTAGGTCATCTGTTGGAAATTATCAAATAGGTCTTTCTACTATTTTGATTTGTTTCAATAGAGGATCTATCAGTTGTAACAGATAGACTATATGTTACGACAAATTGTATATCTGTTGCGACAGATAGACTTAGAAACATTTGCATAATGCAACAGATGACCAAAATATTGTAACAGATAATCAATCTATTAGAATATATAGACTATCTGTTACGACAAATATGCAATTTGTTGTATTATGAAAAATTTAACTTTTATCAAATATAAAAAATTGCCACTACATGTAAAGTGAAGTGGCTTGAAATAAATAATTATTATGGTGTCTGTCTTTGTACATTTTCTTCTTTATACACAGGCTCCAAGCATCTAGTTAGTACCCCATCAGCCCAGAGCTCTTGCATGTTTTCCACAATATCGTCGCATAGAACGGCTATTTCTATGTCGGTCAGTAAATATTCTATTTATTCAAGCACATATGACATGCACGCGACACCAATTTTATTTTTTGGAAGGTCCATGTCCTTGTTTCGACCTTCAAAATCCCATGTTTTCTTCATCAACACTTCCGCTAGCAAATGATCCATCAGTTTACTCTGCCTCAAAAACTTGGAGAATAATTCCAACTGTGGCTGCATTGGGTAAAAAAATGTCCTCATTGAAGACAGGTAAGTTGCAGTCATAAACTTTAATCTTTCCCCCCTCGAGTAGTATCTCAACAACAGGAAAATATTTGACCTCCATGTTCATGACTACAAGAACTCTCTTTGCCTTGGTCCAGCTCTTGTCGTGTGGATATGGCCTCTTCCCTCTAACATATTTAATCATATATATATCCCATTAGAAGGTAGAAACAAACCAATCAAATCCTGGTCCACCGGGAGTGTCAGCTAGCATACTAAGCTTTTCGTACCTATCCTTGAAATTATTGTAGAAGTTGAGGTCCATTATCCTATCAGCAGCATCATAAGTATCTGGGTATGCTAATTGTATGCACCTCACGAGGCAGAGAATTTCATCAACATACTATGATATAAGAAGAAAATGTTTAAATAGGTTAGTAATTATAAAAAAGAAAAACATAGTGGAAAGATGCAACGGATGGTCCATCTATTGCAGAGGGTTCTCTGAATCTATTTATAAATTACCCAACCAATGCAACTTATGAAACAAATGGGTAATCTATTACAACAAAACCACCACCAGTTGGGCCAGAATACCCAGCTGTTGTAACAGATGACAAATCTGTTTTGTAGTTTCTTCTTCATAGAGTAGATCAGAATGCTAGGTTAGGAAAAGTAAGCTTACTTTGTCTACGTACCACTTACATATATTTTTTATATTCTTTAAGTCTTAGCTGCGAAAGGCATGCATGGTGTATTCTTGTGCAGGTTTCTTGGCATTCATGGTCCTTCACAGTTCCTTCCTCTCTTCGACGCTAAGTTTTGCGTATATGTCCACCTTCTTCAATGACACCTGAACTTCAACAACTTTGGAGAGTGTGGAGTTGTAAATTTTTTATTTTTAAATTGGAGAATATTTGGTTAATTTCTCTTTTCTTCCTCCTAACCGCCACTGTAGGAATGTATGGCTCCCTCAGCTTCTTAGATGGTATGATGCCCCTCTTGGATTTCAATTTCTCAACCGCTTTAGAGATAACCTCTACTTTTCAAGGAGTTTATCTTGTCTGTCCTTGCACACTTTACATTTGCAATGAGAACATGTAGGTGAAGAGGGGTGAGAGAGACCACTGTAAGGGTGAGAGAGAATAGTGTAAGGGTGAGAGGGACCTGTGTAAGGGGTGATTTCAAACATATTTATTTTTTCTTAAGCATCAACATGCTCATCATCATGACTGGAAGTAGCAGTAGTATCAGGATGGCTGCCACTAATATCAACACCTCCACCAGTAACACCCCTAGAAGAAGAACATGAATCTGTTGTAGTAGGTTGGTCATGAAGAGCCTCAACATTAGGCTGACCTTGCCTAACTTCTCTTCTTGTGGCTGTGGCTCCAGCCAATTCCTTCTTTATTAATTCACCATTAGGTCTGCTATTGTATCAACAAGACCTAGAGTAATAAAAGAAGCTATCCCAAACTCCTGCTTAGTAGGCATAATCCATGAATGAAGAACCTATAAAAAAGACAGATACATTTAAATCATATAATAATTTGCAGTCAGTTGGGTTACATATTAACACAGACAACTTATGCAATAGATGATCTATCTATCGCAACAGCTGATCAGTTTGTCACAATAGATTACTATATGTTGCATCAGATTACCCATCTATTGCATATTTAGCAGTAGATGGGCAATTTATTGAGTTGGGCTCAGAGAACCAAAGCAACAGATGGGTAATTTATTGCAAAATATAGATCGTCTGTCGTAACAGATTACCCATCTATTGCACTAGTTACAGTAGATGGGTAATCTGTTGCAACAGATGACTCATCTGTCGCAACACATGTCACATCTGTTTCAATATCTCTTTGAGTCAAATTATTTTACTTGAAAGAAGACGTACTACATCATCCGAAGGGTTAAAGAGATCAGCCTCCTTAATTCTTGCACTGCTTTTTGCAGCCAACCACCGAAGGATGCTTGGATGAGAAACCTCATCCGAGTAATCCTTGACCTGATTTCGAAAGGAGGAATGGCTTCAAATGCCCAAGCCTAAAATATGTAAATAGGAAGCAAGTAAAAAAAAGTCATAATAATTATTCAATATAAATTAATGGATGAGTAAACAAATCGTGATTAAATTTACCATGAAATCCCAAATAAAGCCATATAATATAATCGTCTTTGGGGATAACTTTGTCATTAAATATTTAACAGTCAAGTTGTAGCTATCATATCCCCAAGGATAATCATTGAATTTCTTAAAATCCTCAGCAAGCGCCAATAAATCATCTTCTATGACTTTCTTGACGTCTCTTGCCAATATAATGAAATGGGCAAATCAATCTAAGCACAATTTCTCCCTGTACTAATTTGGTATGGTTTTATCCTTTAGATCTTCTATCATATCCACTGCTTTGTATCTACGCCCCTTAATATTGAACAACCCATATATTTTTTCTTGCGTTTGTTGGTTTTGATGGGTGGTGGCTTGGGATGGAGGTGCTTTGGTTGTCCTTATTGCCTTGGACTTTTTACGGGGTGTTTCCTTGATGAGAAGTTCTGTTGGATGATCGTATCTTAAGCCTATCACTATGGCAGATCACCAGTTAGTTCTGCAGGATCATCTATCGATATTGCAACGTGAAATTAGTCAATACAAATATTTTTGATAGGATTATGCTGGGATTTTGATCTTAATTCATGTCCTATTGGTGATGCATTATCATCATATTGATCATCATTCTCTTTCTCACTTTCTAATTCCTCATTTTCTTGTTTATCATCATGTTGATCATCATCCTCTTTCTCACTTTCTACTTCTTTTTCTTCCTATTTATCATCATGTTGATCAACATCCTCTTTCTCACTTTCTACTTCTTTCTTTTTTTTATCTTCTTCTTCCTCCTCACTTTTATTTTCCTCACCAGCCTCTATATACCCTTCTCCACCTCCCTTTTCATAACTTTCCTCAGCTTTATTTTTTCCTGATTGAGATTGTTCAGGAAGTTCCTTCGAATCCATCTGTACTCTCGTCTTGTTTGTTGGTTGGTCAGAAGTAGATCCATATTGAGTTTCTTTTCTTTTGGGAGACATCTTTTAACTACAAACAACAGAAAAACAAAAAATACATTATATTTGATGTCTGCATAACTTTTTTTAAAAAAGGTAAGACTAATTTCAATAAATTATTATACGCCACATTACAAAAAATTATTTCAACGGATAACCCATCAGTTGGAACAGATGGAGAATCTGTTTGAAGACCTATTTAATATCCCCCAACAGATGTTCCACCTGTTGCAATAGATGGACCACCAAGACCACCACCAAAGCCACAAAGACCACCACCAAGACCACCAATACCACCACCACCACTAATGCTACCAATACCCATACAAAGACCACCAAGACCGCCAACACCACTACCAATGCCACCAACACCAACACCAAGACCACCGACACTACCACCAAGACCACCAATACTGACACCACCAACAACACCTCAAACACCATCTAACAATACCACGATAGTCAATGAAATACTGTGACAAAAACTAGGGTTTTCTCGGGTTGTTCCTATATTTTTAGCATCAAAACTCAAAAGTGTTAATCCATTCTCAAAGATAATACAACTAAATACGAACATGATGCAATTGTAAAGACTCAATTAAAGTTGTAGTTGACCCTATAATCTCATCCCTAGTTAAAGATAAATCAATTTAGATATTAGCTTAATAATAATTTAATAAGAATTATTTTAACTCAGATTGATCGATTGACGACTCAAGTTGGGAGGAATGCAATACCAACATGATGCAATTGTAAAGACTTAGCTAAATCAATTTAGGTTTTATCTTAATAATAAGTTAATAAGAATTATTTCAACTCAGATTGATCGATTGGTGACATATCGGGAGGAACGCAATACCAACATGATGCAATTACAAAGACTCAATTGAAATTGTAGTTGACCCTATCATCTAATCCCTAGTTCTAGACATATAAATTTAGGTATTAGATTAATAATGAGTTAATAAGAATTATTTCAACTCAGATTGATCAATTGGCGACTCAGGTCAGGAAGAATGCAATATCAACATAATGCAATTCCAAAGACTCAATTAAAGTTGTAGTTGACCCTATCATCTCATCCCTAGTTCTAGCTAAATCAATTTAGGTATTAGATTAATAATAAGTTAATAAGAATTATTTTAACTCAGATTGATCGATTGATGACTCTTGTCGGGAGAAATACAATAGCAATATGATGTAATTACAAAGACTCAATTGAAGTTATAGTTAACCCTAACATCTAATCTATGGTTCTAGCTAAATCAATTTGGGTGTTAGATTAACAATAAGTTAATAAGAATTGTTTCAACTCAGATTGATCTATTGGAGACTCAGGTTGGGAGGAATGCAATACCAACATGATGCAATTGTAAAGACTCAATTGAATTTATAGTTGACCCTATCATCTCATCCCTAGTTCTAGTTAAAAAATTTAGGTATTTGCTTAATAATAACTTAATAAGAATCGTTTCAACTTAGATTGTTCGATTGATGACTCAGGTCAGGAGGAACACAATACCAACATGATGCAATTGTAAAAACTCAATTGAAGTTGTAGTTGATGTAACATCTCGTCCCTAGTTCTAGATAAATCAATTATATTAAAATATGTTGCAACAGACGACTAAGCTTTTGAAAATTTTCAATTAGATATTGAGATCTTTTGCAACATATTACGTATCTGTTTTAATTATTAAATAGACATTTGCATCTATTGCGACAGATGACTGAGTTGTGGGAAATTTTCAAACAGATATTGATATATGTTGCAAAAGATGGTATATCTATCTGAAAATCTTATTTTTTTAATTCTAAAGCAATTTTCTGTCTGAATTAAAACAGATAAAATACTAAGGCGGTAAAAAATATTTCTTGGATAACTCAAAAATCTCCTCCTTAAGTAGTCTTATCTTGTCTTTTCAATGTCACCCGTCTCCTCATGCTCCTCAAAGTTATTAGTGAATATTAATAAATATTTAAACCCATCTCTAGAGTTATCTCTCCTTCAGCGATAAATTTATTCATCTCTCTTCTTTTTCTTTTTCTCCTCTTTAGGGTTATCACAACCGTCTCTTTTTTTCTCTCCTCTTTCTCATGAGGATCATTTCGAAAATCAACTAATCTATATCTTTTCTCGATTGAAATTTCTATTTTGATCCCCTTACTTTTAACATTGTAGATATGGTTCACTATTGCTCTTTCATTCTCATTTTCTTCTTTGCAAGTTATTTAAATTTGTTATTTCTATTTTTTTTATTTAACTACCCTTTACCCATATCCTATTTATTTAAAAAATTGGAAGGAAAGGTGACTTTTAAGTCTTGAATGAATAAACCATTGTTTTTATGCAAAAAAAAGTCATCTGTTGGGAGAAGTTTAAAAGCCTTGTTAGCAGTATCTTTTTTTTGTAAGTATTTTGTATGTTTCTTTGTTGGTGATGTTGTTATTGATATCGTTGGTGGGGTTGGTATTTTTAGAACGTGTGGTGTTGTTGATGGTGTTGGAATAAATAATATTGTTTCTTTGTTATTAATGTTGATGTTGCAATAGATGGAGCAACTGTTGGAACAAATCAAATCACTAGAAAGGCTGGTGTGATGTATTCCAACATATTACACATCTTTTGTAACAGACTCCATATCTGCTGCAACAGATGCATAGCCCATTACAACAGATTGCCCATCTATTAAACGGATAAGGAATTTGTTAAAACAGATGTGGAGTCTGTTGCCACAGATGGGTAATCTATTGCAACACATGTGTAATGTTATTTTTGTTCTCCCCTTGTTTGGCATCAGTTGTTTTTCTCTTATTTGTAGATAAAAGAAAGTGAAAGTTAATCAAATTTTGCCCAACAAACACAAAAGGCTACAGTAAAGATGGATTCGGAGGAATAAGCTGCTTGAAAATGGAACCACTTCATATATGGGAGGCATGTATTACTGATCATGTTATCCTGAAAACACACATAGAGTACACTAATTTTGTGAATGTTATTTGTTATGATTTAGGCATTGATCATTCAAACAAGATATCTATAATTTTATAGTTAAGCTTGATTGGTCCGAACAGATGAGGCTGAGAGACCATAATATGGTTCTGATACCTTTTTAAGATTCAATGATGGTTGTTGCTCATGTTTATGTGTCAAGCTTTGTGAAGGGATCAAGTTTTGGTGGCATTGTAAAAAGATTCGATAGTGATTGGACTAACTTTTAGGCTACATTGGACTCTGAGAGATCTTTCAAAGCCTCTCACTTCTTCAACCAAGAATGAAGATCAATATAGTTATTGCCCTAGCCCAAATTTATAAGGTTGGGTTACTCAGGGTGATGATTATACGCCAGAAAGTGTGGTAGGAGAATACCTGCAAAGAAAAAGGGGAGTTGATGAAGATTATATCATCTGAGAACTAATTAAAGATGAAACATGGGATAGGAGGGAATTTTTAGCGAATCTAGCCGATGAAATTGACTTAGAACATGAGAAATCTGAATCAAGTGCAAATATGAAAGGTTATCCAAAAATGAAAATCCATTTGTTGTCTCTCTCAAAGAAAAATAGTGCAACTGGGCACTTTGCTAGGGAGCTACGACAAGCTAGCATGGTCAGAATGATCACCTGCATAAAAATAGCAAAAGACCAAAAAAATAGCTTTGCGGGCACCGAAGGTTGTAATGATGTACAATAAGTCAAGAAAACTTGCGCCAAGAATAGATGAAGTTAAAATAAGGAATCTAAGCGAAGGCGGCAATTTTTGAATTTTAAATTGCATCTCATGCCTTGTTGTTTATGATTCCGATTAGGTCCACTGCTATTGACCTTATTAGAACCACAAACAAGATTTAAAGGCAGATTAAGTATCATAACTTCCTTAGCAATATGGATATAATTGATTATGTTTTATTGCCTTGGCATGCTTTCGATATATCTTAGAGAAGATCAAAGGCTTGTTGTAGTATGTGAATCCCGATAATTTTCAAGCTTGCCTCCAGCTTGCTGGTTTGGTTTTCAAATTTGTCATTGCCATCTTTGAGGTTAGCATAGAGTTCTTGGTCTTTTGTGAGCTCATCGATGAGAAACACTTTCTTCAAAGTTGTGGCATTGTAAAAAGCCTTCAGAAGGATTACAGAACACTTTCTTCAAAAGGCTTAAATGATACATGAAGGGTCGCTATGTTTGTTTTAGGTCAACGAGTTGATGCACACTCAAGCAGTGGTCCCAACAATTGAACAACTCACGTTCTCGAGTGTTGTTCAATGCAGCTTGTTCAACGGATTTGATAGGTGAATGAGCCTATAATTATGTAACGTTTGATCTAAACTAATTCCACTAATCCTATAGCCTAAATGCTAGGAAACAACTTATTTGACTCCAAATAGATATTATAAATAGATAGCAAATAAAATTGTAGTACCTTATAAATACTGTAGTACCTTATTTGATCTAAATTGTTTGTTACTATTGTTTGGAGCCAAATAAGTTGTTTCCTAGAGTTTAGGCTATAGGATTAGTGGAATCCATTTAGATCAAACGTTACGTAATTACAGGCTTATTAACCTATCAAATTCTTTGAAGGTTGCATTGAACAAGTTGCATTGAACAATGCTCGAGAAAGTGAGTTGTTCAACTGTTGGGACCACTTCTTGAGTGTGCATCAACACGTTGACCTAAAACAAACATAGATACGCTCCATGTATTATTTAAGCCTTCTGAAGAAAGTGTTCTAGAAGCCTTCTGAAAGCCTTTTACAATGCCATAACTTCGAAGAAAGTGTTCCTCATCGACGAGCTCACAAAAGACCAAGAAATCTATACTAACCTCAAATACGACAATGACAAACCTGAAGACCAAATCAGCAAGCTTGAAAATTATCGGGATTCACATACTACAACAAGCCTCCAATCTTATCCAAGATATGTCGAAAACATGCTAAGGCAAGAAAACACAATCAATTATATCCAAATTGCGAAGGAAGTAATGATACTCAATCTTCCTTTTAATCTTACTCATGGTTCCAGTCAGGTCAGTAACAGTGGACCTAATCGAAACCACAAACAACAAGGCACGGGATGCAATTTAAAATTCAAAAATTCTCGTCCTCACTTGATTTCTTATTTTAACTTCAGTTGTTCATGGCACAAGTTTTCTTAACTGACTGTACATCATTTCAACCCTCGGTGTTCGCAAATTTGCTTTTTTGGTGTTCTATTATTTTCTATGTGGGTGATCATTCTGACCATACTACCTAGTCACAGTTCCCTAGAAAAGTGTTCAGTTGTACTATTTTTCTTTGAGGGAGACAGTAGACAAATTTTTATTACTGGATACACTTTCATATTTGCACTTGATTCATATTTCTCATGTTTTAATTCAGTTTCATCGGCCAAATTCTCTAGAAGTTCCTTGCTACCCTATGTTTCCTCTTCAATTGGCTCTCAGATGATATAGTCTTTAATCAACTCCCTTTTCCCTAGCAGGTATTCTCCAGCGGCGTCTTCTGGTGTATAATTATCTTCTCAAACAACCCATCCATATAAATCTGGGTCAGGGGAATTTCTATTGAATTTTTGTTCTTATTTGATGCAGTACGAGGCTTCAAAGGCCTTCTCAGAGTCCAATGCACACTTAAAGTTAAGTCCAATAGCTATTGGATCTCCTCGCTTACACCAAATATTTATTCCTTCTCAAAACTTGACACGCATAAACATGAGCAACAGCCGACATTAATTCATAACAGGGTATCGACACCATCTTCATGGGCCCCTCATCCTTATCAATTCTAACCTATCAAACTTATGTATAATGCAGTATCTTGTTTGAATGATCAATGCCTAATCGGTTAAAAATTGCATTCACAAAATTATTGTACTTTATGTGTCTTATCCCGATGACCTTATCAGTACTACACAACTCCTACACATAAAAGTGGATCCATTTATCTGCACGCACCTTATTCTTCCTAGCCTATCTATGGCTTAATTTTAATAAACAGATGACTAACCTATTGCAACAGATGACACATCTGTTAAAATTATCAAATAATTATAGACATTTGTTACGATAGATGATCAATCTATTATAGCATATGACTTATCTGTTGGAAATAATCAAACAAATATATACATCTGTTGCATCATATTATAAATATGTTGTAAATTTTCGAATAGATAGAATGTATTTTGCAAAGGATTACACATCTGTTAGATTTATTTTGAAAGAATTTTCTTTTCTTTTCAAAACAATAAAGATAAAATGTTGTATTTAGATTCATTTTTTTAATTTACATATTCGAAAAGTCACCAGTTTTATTTACTTAAGGGATGTAATTATTAAAAAAGAGGTGAACAGTCGTAGCTTTTTGACTAACCCATTCGAAAAGTAACCAGTTTTATTTACTTAAGGCATGTATTATTAAAAAAGAGGTGAACAGTCATGGCTTTTTGACTAACCCATTCAAATTCAATCCTTTATAAATAGATCCCTCTTTACTTGTTCTCTCTATTCCACTTCTTGATTTGTCTGATCTGAATTTGTACAAGGTGATTCTGCACAACTCCTTGCGAAAACTTGAAAAGCAGATTCATAAACTCTGGTGGGAGTTGGGCGACATGAGAGCAAGACTGAGGAGGGCCCTGCAGCTGCCGGATGACGATTGGTCGATTATTAATAATATTAATAATAATAATAATAATAGTAACAATAATAATTAGGTTATGTTTTTTCTTTTAGTGCATGTATTTTCTTTTATTATATCGGATCTACCTAAGGGAGGAACCTAATGTATGTTTGTTTTTTATTGTATATTTGTATATAATGGATTAAAAAATCTATGTTTGGTCGACTTTGAATTTTTAATTCTTATTAATATTTAAATTTCATTCTGTCTATTCCTTAATCTCAACATGTCGACGGTTAGAGGTAGGGATTGAGCGTTTGTGGCAACGGATGGACTATATATTGCAACAGATGGTTAATCTGTTGCGACAGATGGATCATATATTGCAACAGGCAGTTATTAATAGAAAAAAGGATTATTGTTATTGAGAGGGTGAAAAGTCATGACTTTTCGATTATTTAATATGAAAATGGTTCGTAAATAAATAATAAGAAAATAAATAATAAACACAATTTATAACCATAAAAAAATAGTTATTTAATTTTAATAACTGATCATGATTTTTCATCATTTTTATTTTTAAATATGTTTTTTAAATTTATTTATTTACTATGTAATAAAAAAGTCACCACATTGGATTAATTAAGGTATATGATGATTATTAAAAAAAAGGTGAACAGTCGTGATTTTTTGTCCAACATATTCAAAACAGTTGATGAATCGAATTCCCCATCTGTTGCGACTGATGAATCAGTTGTTAGAAGAAGTAAAAAAAGCTCCTTCAAAAGATGGTCGATTTGTTGCAACAGATGGTATAATCTGTTGCCACAGATGGATTATCTGGTGCAACAGATATATAATCTGTTGCCACGGATGGGTTATCTGATGTAACGGATATACAATCTGTTGTCACAACTCAACAAAAATGGTTATTATTTTATTAAAAGAAATAATTATTTAAAAGGTGAGAAGTCTTCGAATATTGAATTGAGAAAAGAGTTATTTAAGTTTAAGAACTAATTATAATACTAAGCTGAAAAGTCATGACTTGTCACAATAATAAAAAACTCACCACCTTGATTTAATTAAGTCATTTCTTTTCACAGAAAATAATAAGAAAATAAATGATAAACATAATTTATAATCGTAAAAAATAATTATTTAATTTGAATAATTGATGTTAATATTAAATAGGCAACAAGTAGTGACTTTTCATCATTTTTTTAAAATCTGTTTTTTAATTTATATAATAAAAAAGTCACCAATTTGGATTAATGAAAGTATATAATGATTATAAAAAAAGATAGATTATATGTTACAACAGATTGATTATATGTTGCAACAGATGATCGATTTTTTGCAACAGATGGTATATATGTTGTCATAGATTGGTTATCTGATACAACAGATATACAATCTATTGTCACAACTCAATAAAAATGGTTATTGAAAAGGTGAGAAGTCTTTGATTATTTAATTGAGAAAAAGTTATTTAAATTTAAGAATTAATTAATAATAATAAGTTGAAAAGTCATAACTTTTTACGGTAGTCAAAAAGTTATCAGTTGGAATGTAATTAATAAATGGAGGTGAACAAACAGTCGAGCGTGTTGACACCTAATTTTTACCATTCACGACTAAATTTAATCCTGAGTTTCTTCATTTTTTATTAAAATCAAAATGTTTACTTCATCCGAATCAAAAATTTTCAAAATAGTTTTTGTACGTGATTTTGTCATTTTAAGTAGCGATTATATATTATCGTGTTCATTTATACGAGATTATATAATTTGATTACTTAAATATTTATTCTATGAAATATTGGATTTTAATTAAGAATTATTTTGAAAATAAATATAAAGATTAAAATCTTGATTTTAATATAATTTATTATTAAAATAATTTATTGAATAAATATGCATCTGATTTTATTAAATCAAGAAGCTCGAGATTAAAAGAAGTATTAATTCGTATCGAATTTCAATTTAATTTAGACAATCTATTAGATTTGGCCATAATTGCAATGCAATTCGTCAATTATTTTTTAATTTGGTCAAAATTAAATAAATATGGCTAAATTTTAAATCTCAATTTGGGGTTATATTTTAAATAACCCCAAAATTCCCTAAAGCTCTCATATATTCTACCCAATTCCCACCAAAAAAATAATTTCAAATTGTACTACATTGTTTTAATTCCCCCCAACTTTGTCCTTTCCCAATTTTGAAATTCAAAAATTGTACTACATTGTACAATTTTCCCCCACATAATCTTCCGCATCACCTTATCTTCAATTTTAAATTCCAAAAATACCCCTAAATGGCTTTTCTCCCACATTTGTGGATGACAAGAAATAAATCCTCATCCTTTCCTATAAATACTTTTCTCCCACATTGGTGGAGAAAAGAAAAATAAAATCCCACTCTCTCCTATAAATACTACCACTACTTTGGTAGAAAAGGAGGTAGAAAAGTAAAAAAAAAAGGCTAGAAAGGTGAAAAAATCCTTTCGGGCAAAATATTTATTTTTATTTAATAAAAATTTTGTTTCATAGAGTTGGTCGGCTAATCAAAATTTTTGAGTTGTCGGGGACGTTTTCTGGTGGTGGTTGATTCCGACGAAGCTCGTAGTCTCATTTTGCTGCCTCCAAAAAGGTAAACACATCTTTTTTTTAGTTTTATTATCATTTTTTTCTTCATCTTTTGCTTCTTCGTAGTTTGTAGTTATAATTTTGTTTGCTGGGATTGTTTGTTATAGATGGCCTTGAAGACCATAGGATATTGTGGTATCGATATTTTAATTATTTTCATGTTCATGATATAAAAATGAGATAGCAATAGTTGTACGTTCCTTTTTTGACTTTATTCTTTGATTATTATAGATAAAGTTTCAATCTTTGCTTAAAAACTCCTTGTTGGTAGATATGTTTGTTTTTAGCATGCAAAGTTATTTTCTTTATGTTGAAAGAATAGTTAATATTGATTGTTTTGCCTTTTGACCTTAGTCTTTGATTATTTTGGATAAAGTTTAGATCTTTTCTTGAAAAACATATCCATGTCTTGTTTAACCTCATTGTTGGTTGATATGTTTGTTTTTAGCAAGTAAATTTATTTCCTTTATGTTGGAAAAAATAGTTAATATTGATTGTCTTACCTTTTGACTTTATTCTTTGATTGTTATGTTTAAAGTTTTGATCTTTGCTCAAAAGACGAACTCATGCCTTGTTTAAATTCATTGTTGGCAGATATGTTTGTTTTAGTATGTAAAGTTGTTTCTTTTATGTGGAAAAAATAGTTATTATTGTTTGTTTCACCTTATTAAAAATAGTAAATAGTTAAGAATTTGGCATTTGCTTGCTAATTATTTTAATTGATTTCAAAATCCTCATATAAGATATGAAGTGCTAGCTTTATGTTCCATCCAAGATGTTTATTCTTCTATTGTTCGCATGTTGTCTTGTCAAAATGATGAGAAAATTCAAACTTTTGTGGCTAAATAGAATTATTTGAATATTTTTGACTCATTCATAGTATGATTGTTGAACGATATTTCACTTTGAGAGATGCTAAACTTTTATTCTAATTTTCTTACTCCCTTTGAATTGTTATATGTGCTTTTTGTGAGTGTAAAGACTTGATTTGAATCTCTCCTTGATTCATAATATCAAAAGAGAATCAATGATGTCTTACAAAGATAAACCATAGGTCGTTACACGTTTTTTCCTAAAATGTTGGTTGTAATTTAGGTGTATGAATCTTTGTTAATGTCGCCTTAATTCAAATTTAAGGATTCTCTTTCTTGAAAAATTAGCCTTTATTTTATTTTGTTATATGGATTAGTGTCTATGTTTTTTCAGTTTTAGAAGTCATGGTTAATTTTCTTATTGCCTCATCTCTTTACTTTCGCAAGCTTGTATTGTTTGTTCTCACATTAATTCATTGAATATGACCTTCTTCCTTTTACCTTTATTCATTCTTATATGAACATAAATAATGAGGCATGTAAGTGAGTGTCTTTGCTTTGCATTTTATCTATTGACTCTCATTCTTGTTATACGTGACTAGTATGCTTATCATTGTCATTCAAAAATTGATTCTTGATATTTTCTTTTGCTTTGAAATATGTTACTTTTATGCCGGGAGCATATATTAATTTCTTTATCTTTTCTTTGCATGCAAAAAAGTGTCTCGAGTCCAAATGAACTCCTCTCCTCGTGCATTTTGTAATGGGCCAATGAGGCTCACCTCTTTGAGTCAAGTTTGAATTTTAAACCCAAGGTCGACTATATGGCGTGCTGGTGCTATAAGATAGACGAAGAAGGAAAATGGATCAAAACCCATTGAAGAGGTCACTAAGAGACTTGAAAAGTCTCGATTTTTTATTATTGTCTTCTTTTTATTTATTCATTTAGTCATTTATTTATTCATTCATTTGGACCTCAAAGCCAAAATTGTATTTTAATACAGATGAGGTAGATTTTGGGCCTCAAAGGTTCGAAAACTACCTTAGGACAGGTTGTGGGCCGAAATCCCAATATTTAGATTAAGACAGGTGCAAGTGGGTCAAAAGCCCAATTAGATTAGGACAGGGTCTATTGATTTGGGCCTAATGGCCTAAGTCTTTTATTTTCCCTCCTTCCCCTTTTACATGATTTGCTTTGCATTTGCTTAGACTTGGTTAAATCCCTACTAAGTTGTCCAAATTTATTTTACACAAGTCTTTTCCTAAAATCAATTACTTTTCAACAACCAATCTTATTGAAGTTAGTCAAAAGATATTTTCAAACAGTTTGAATAACCATAAGTTAGTAGACGTTTTAGGTGCCTTAAACCTTCCTAAAACGTTAATAAGAACCGCTTACTCAGAATCTTCAAATTTTAAATGATTTTGTTGTTTTGGATCGTTTAAAGTATCTTATAAAGGTTTCTTAATTCCTTTTCAAAATTAAATGGTGACTCTTCAAAAGTCAAAATTTAACTCATTCAAATTCAATCCTCTATTAATAGGTCCCTCTTTACTCGTTCATTCTACCACACTCTGTTTATTTCTTGCATCTTGTCTTTCATATTTCACCTCTAACCACTTTCTCTTCAAAGAACAGATACCAGATACCAAATACCTTTTTCCTGACTCAGGTAAGTATTTTTCTCATTTTTTGTGTAAATATACCCAATTGGTAGTATACGTTGTATTACATTTGAACTCTTTTCTTCACTTGTGTTTTTGCTTTTTTTTTTGTCAATTCATGCGTGTTCTAGATATGGTTGATCTTGTTTGGGATGTTGCTTTTATGCGAGACGTCGTGCGGGAACTTCGGAGACAGGTTCATGACCTGCAGTGGGAGTTGGCGCCGTGAGAGCAAGGATGCTCCGAGAGATTCGTAGACTAAGGAGGGTCCCGCTGCTGCCGGTTGACGATTGACTGACTGATAATAATAATAATAATATTAATAATGATAATAATAATAATAATTAGGTTATGTTTTTTTGGAGTCTGTATTTTTATTTTTATTTTTATTCCAACTACCTACCTAATGTATTTTATTTTTTTTAATAAAAATTTTATGTTTCTATCTATTTATTCTTCTCAACAAACATGTCGACAATTGGACTTAAGGAACAATTTTGAATTCAGTAGCAATAACAAGAGTTTTGAAATATATTAATTATCTGTTGGGTTTGTGGCAGGAGTTATTTTGTGTTGTTCCAAATAGATTACTCATTTGTTGCAACGGAGAACTAGTTTGTTGCAACAGAAAACTCGCCTGATGCAACAAATAACTTAGTCTATACAATAGATGACCCATTTATTTGATTCATGTCATGTAAAGAGTTTGACAATCAAAGCGAGGGAAATGATGATGAATGAAAAGACCACGATGAGGAGTGGTTAGCGGAAGACATAGAAGAACTTGTAAACCGGGAAGTGCCTTACCTGCTGAAAACTAAAAAGAACTCATCCACTTTCTTGGTCCTACGATGATATTCCAGGATTGAGCACAAACATCATGTCACAAGAGCTACCAATCACTCCCGAGTTCAATCCAATTAAGGAAAAATTTGTTTTATGATGTATAATTGCCTAGAATCCTTTCTTTTATGTACGAACTACGTTCTACCTAAATTCCCAAGAAAGGGATACGTAGGCGGCCTACATCGGCTTCGGCCAACCCCTTAGGAGAATTTATCCTGAACTATGTTTGACTTGATTCCTACTTCAACGTGATATATATGTACCATCGGTCATATAACCCCAGGAAATGGAAATTGGGGTAGAATTTTCGAGAAGGAATCTTAAAAATTCACAAGAGGAAGATCATCATCCAACAAAGAGAACGAAAACCAACAAAGACTTCAGATTCTCTCGAGTTAAGACCATCTCAAGCAACTTTAAACTGGGGCAGAAATTTTGAAGAGAGCCTCAAAATTTCCAATAATATATAGGAATATATTTCAAATCCCCCAGCATCAGAGGTCAAAGACAAAGTTTTTGGAAATCACCAGTCGTGACAGAGTCTATATAGACTAAATTTCCGACTATGACAGAACTCCTGATAGAGAGCCTCAACGATGATGAATCCCTGACAATCGTCTGTCAAATGTCATATATAGTTAGAATCAAGAGGAATACGTTCGTTGAGCTAGCACATGACTGGTAGAGATTTCCCAAAGCTTTTACAGAACTTTTTTAAACTAGTTTCAAAAATCAAGACTACTTTTGAAAATCTATGCAAATCTTCTTACTTAGTGATTGCCTAAGCATCTATTGGGAGGGGGAGTTGGGGTGGAAGTCTCAATATGATAGAGTACCCGAAAGATGGCGAGGAGCAAACCAAGGATCGAAGAAGGTCAACACGGAGTAGTTTCACTCAAAAACTAATTATTTTTCTATGGAAAGCTTATTCAATGCTCTAACTCTTCACCCGAGTGTCTGATTTGGGCGAATTTGGTATCGATGGAAAGCTTATTCAATGATCTACATAACAAAAAGTTGAAATTAGGGAAATTCCACATGATTCAAAGTATTTCATACTTGGGAATATATTTCTGAAACTTTTAGACTCGAATTTCCGCTTTACTGAATACGCTCTAAGGCTCAGAATGGAAGAGGACTTTGCGGGGTATTACATTATCTTCCCCTTTGAAACATTCGTCCTTGAATGTCGCTTGATAGACTGAGAATACGGATCAAATGAACTTACTCAAGGAATGGGAACATCTCAGAACATGACTATGCAACTGGAATAACAGACATATAGAGTTCTCATACTGGGCATACATATTCGATGCATAAAATACTCGACTGAATCTACTCATAGCTGAATTCTCATAACACGCATGCATATCAGATGCATGGACTCATAACTGGGCTGATCTCATGAATACATGACTGAACACACGCTGACAAGCTAAATTCATTTCTACTGAATGTGCATATCTAATGTATGAATGTCTGGCTGAGCTGACTTTTGAAAGCACGACTGATAATGCAATAGCAACTGATGTTAACTTCATAAAAAAAATCTGAACATGCATCTGAATGATCCTAAGAACATGCAAACATCGTGATACTATGGGGTATCTCCCCCTTGGGACTCTATATCCCTCTAAACACACTTTGCTGAAATACTAGGGCGGTGCGCGAGGAACCTACAGACTAGGTCATAATTAACTGACTGAGATATGAAACTCATGCATGAATCATACTAGTAAATAAGCTCAAAATGGAAGCAAAGGATCTAACAATGCATGTCATAAAGATGAAGGGCTCATAACATACCCGGGTCTATTTCAGGGAGTCTCTCCCAATCAAGGAGAGCCTGAAGCACATGGAGTCTACCCCTTTGAGTCAACACTCTACATTCTCGCATTCTATGGCCTGGCTTACCACACCCAAAGTACACATCACTATCGGCTCTACACATACCTTGGTGGAGCTTACCACACTTTTCACAACGCGGATGGACATGAATACCACTAGCACTACTCTGAGCTTTGGAGCTTGGCGCTCCCTCAGATCTGACACCCCCAAACATAAGTGCGGGTACACCAGCTAAAGATGGATCTGGGGCTAAAAATCTTAGACCATACCAAGAATGACTACCATTCTGGGACCCTGCCTGAGAGAAACCATGACTACTTATCTCGGCTCTCTTGCTCACTCTCTCCCTCTCCTTCATCTTATCCACCTCGATTTGTTGTGCATGTATCATTAGCCTAGAAAGATCCATGTCTCTATTGAGCATAGCAACTCTACACTCTTTCAACACATAACTTGACACCCCAGACAAAAACTTACTCATACTCGCTCTAGGGTCAGCTATCAAGTTGGGAGCATACTTAGCTAATTGGTTAAACTTAAGACAATACTCTTTCACGGCATAGAACCTTGCCTTAGTTTTATGAACTCTTTTACCTTAGCCTCTCTCATCTCTAGCGGGAAAAATCTATCTAGAAAGACACTCTGAAACTCTAGCCAAGTCACTGGAGCTGTATTCTCCCCTCTACTCTTCTCTCACATCACTACCCAATCATGAGCAACATCCTTCAACCTATAAGATACTAAATCAACACTCTCCTCCTAAAAAATATGCATAATATGGGTGGTTTTCTTCACCTCTTTAAGATAAAACTGTGGGTCCTCACCTATCACTCACCCAAAAAATTCTGGCGGGTTCATTTTCATGAAATTTCTAACCCTAGCTGAGGCAAAATTCCCATCTTGCTGAAGTAGGACTGCAGCCTGATGATTACTCTGAACATTAGTCACGACTTGGGCTAGCGCCTGAAAAGCTTCCCGAAACTCTGCATGTGACACTCTCATTCTCAGGATCTACTAGCTGTGGGGGCTGGTCATCAACCCCATGGAAAAAATCTCTGCGAGGAGGCATACTCTGTAATTGGAAGAAAAAAGTGGATTAGACTGTGGATCAACGTGATCTTATGCTCACTTGCATGATATGAACATTAAAAGAGGGGAAAATGCTCCTAAGAACATCCCATAGCCTCTTGTACATAAATGTGGTGAGCTACACACCCATGCACAAGACTCTACTAGATGTGGCTTTTCAGATTCCCTAGGACACTCTTGAACCTTAGGCTCTAATACCAAGTTTGTAACTCCTCGAGATCCCATCCCGAGAGGAAGCTATTATCAATGGTAAGGAAATGATCATATCTGAATCTGACAACAAGAATGCTAGATAGAATCTGAGACTATGATCAAGCCTGACTGGCGACATATATCTGAATATGATATTAAATAACTGTATATGAGACCAATCCTATCTGACAGGATGGTCCATAAATTAATGAACTATCTGAGTTCCTCATAATGATAGATGACTGTATCTGACAGTCCTGATTTCTGAAGATTGATACTGAAATTAAAATTGTAACCAAAACTGTGGGAAGTAGTTACTTAATCGACATGCCCTAACCTACCACAGGTGAGGTCCAACCTGTAACCCCAGCTGGAAGGGTGTCAATACTGTGCCACGGGTAAAGACCTCTCTCTGGTCAATCCTCTCTAACGGATGACCCTTACCAGGTAGTCGACCTAAGGTAATATAATAGTCAAATACTCTCTCTCTAGAGGTGATAGTCTTTTTCTGATGGTGACTCCTATATTCTGTACTGGCTACGCAGTTTTGGAGGTGATACAATTTAAATAGCCGCCATAGCTTTCAATGACATCATTTGAAGTCAATACGTGGGGCATCAAGCTTTGGTCACATTAAGGAAATGGGATCCTACATGGAGGGGACAATTAGAGTACACCAAAGAGCAATCCCACGTGTGAAAGATTGCTTGGAGCATTGAAGATTGAGGAATCAGAGTTTTGGGCCTTCATTAAGGATATTTTGGTTACTTAGTCTTGTCCAAGTAACACTCCATAACCACCCCTTTTTACTAAGGGTATTGTAGTCATTTTGTTATGTAATAAGTTAGACTATAAATAGGTTTTATTAGTTCATATGCTAGTTAGTTTTGAATGATAAATGTATGAAACACTTGAAAATCCTCTCTCTTGAGAGTAGACCACCATAGTATAGTCTTAGTTAGGACATGGAAAAGTCATCCTTAGTAGAGGGCTTGGAAAAGCCAATATTTTTCTTCGCTTGGAAATGGTGGATCTTGAGGTGAGTTGATTTCCTTGGCGGTCACCGTAAGAACTTAGTACTTGTTAACTTGTTTTGTAGAGGTTTTAGAGTTTTTATACACTCTTTAGTTGCTACCTAATGGGTTCTCTTTGTGTCAAGTTAGCTATTTTTTACTCTTTTTAAGTTTATGTTTGCTTCTTGTATCATGTTGTTATCTTGTTATTGCGGGTAAAGGCTTGTGATTGTGGGTTGTTTGTGGACTGTTTTGGTGTTGTAGATACCGTTTGGTATCATTTGGTATCAGAGCATGGCTTGATCTTGTTCCCACAAGATCAATCTTGGGCTCGTAAACTTGAAAATTAAAAAAAAAAGGTGTTAGAAAACTGAAAAATCAAAAAGAGGCAAATCTGTCCATTTTTTTGTGTTCTTGACCAAAATTGTGTTCTTGTTGTTGTTGTTGTTTTGGCCGAGTTTTGTGTCTAAATCTAGGTGTGTTTTTATTATCTTAATTGTTTCTAAGTGTTAGTTTTGTCTTCACTAACACCCTTGAGTCTAGATCCAAGTTGAGGTTGAACATTGTTGTTGGTATTGTTGGTACGGTTTCAAGAACTTGAACATTGTTGGTGTTGTTGTGTGGACCAAAACTTGAAGGTGGCTTGAGCTCTTGTTATTGGTATTTTGTTGTGGCTTTTAATCTTGAAAAGGTGTTGTTAATTGTTGGAGGTTCAACGTGAGGCTAGGTTTTCAAACTTCTATTGAAAGTTCTTGTTGTTCTAGACTATCTTCATGTCTAGTTGCAAAAAATCTCTTCAATAGTGTTGTTTGATCCAAAAGTCAAGTGGAAATAAGTAAGGCCTTTGTTAGTATTTAAAACAAATCCCAAAGACCTACCAAAAGGGAAGGGGGGCAAAAATATCTACAAAAAACTTGGTACTAAAAGAGGAAAAAAACACTTTTCTAGGTTTCCAAAAGAGAAAAGGGCCACCAACCCTTCAAAAAGGTGTCTTGCCCAAAAGATGTAAGACAAGTCAAACCTTTTTGAATGTGAAAAAGGGCTCCAATCTTGATATTTTTCTTCCCCAAGGCCGAAATACACTTCTTCAAGAATTGAAAATTGAACCAAAATTTCAAAGTTGGAAAAATAAGAACCTTTCAAAAACTGCAACCAATCCTAGACCGCCACATCAACAATTTTTGTACAATACCGAAACTTAGGGCTCGAAATCTTGGATTCTTAGTTTCTTATTGTTGATTCTTAGTTTCATTTTTTTATTCTTATACTAATTGGCAACTAGTAAATACCTATTAAGTTGTAAATTAGTTTTTGAATACGTTTCTTTCGTGTCTTCGTTATTTGTGTGCTTTTCTCATTTGTAACTCGTAGTAACTTCTTTATTTCAAGTTCATAAGTGAATTTTGTTTTGTGTCTTGAGTCAATCAAAATAAGAATCCATTCCGGCCGCTAAGTAGGATTGACATCTTATTGACTACCGGAGTATAAGCAACTTTCAATATTCGCCGCTCCAATTGTGAGAATCACAAAGGTGAGTGTATCTAGTGTTGGTAAGGATCTTTTTGTTTTTTTTATTTGTTGTTGTCTTTTTTTTGTTTTGTTAGGTACTATGTCTGCACATAATTTCAAGTACACGTGTGATCGCATCCATGACGATCTTGAAGATATGCAACAACGCATTGAAATTATACGCCAATTGTTACCCAAACTCTTCCCTCAAAATCCAATTGTCCAAACAACTTGCGATAATAGTTTTCTGAACAAAGTTGCTGCCCAATTTTGTGATGGACTTTAACACCGAGGTAAAGACGAACATACTCATGAACGTCAAGGTAAAATATCTAACCCTTACACTTTTGTGCATGTGAATAATAATTGTGTGGCTAGTAGCCCATTGAGTGTGAGTTATATCTTGCCTATATGTGAGTCTATTAATTCTTTGCCACTTGATGATGATGTACTTGTTGTGAGTATGGATACACTAGTTGATCCTATTGATGACCGAATCGACTCTTCTTGTATGATCGATTTATGCCCACCTAGTGTTGAAACCATTGTGTTGAATGAAAGTACATCGTCTTGTGAAATTTATGTTGATCAACTTATATGTGAAAATTGCCCACCACTTGAGGATGTGTGTGATGTGATTAATGAATCTCAAGTGTGTGATGATGTTGAAAATATTGATCAAAGGAATGGGAGTGAAGCCGGGAGCTATTCTTGGGATAATCTTGCACTTGAAATCTCTTTGAAACTTGATATTGATCTTTTAGAGAGTGATGAACGTATTTGTTCCGAATCTGCCCGTGAAATAGATCATGCCCTCTAAAGGTATAATGTCTTATTTGAAGATGATATAACCACTCCTAATGAACCTAGTGGTGGAAATGATGGTATAGCTTGCCTTAGAAGCTATAGCTAATATGCTAACCCACTATGGTGTGAAAACATTCCTCCTAAAAATGGAAATCTTTTCTTGGAAGATGAGAGTACTCTTAAGGGTAAGGAATGTGTGGTTTTGGAAACTACTTCTCCTTCTACTTTGTGTGACTTTATTGTTGACAGTACTCATGGTGATGATTGTGAAACTAGTAGCGAGTACACACATTAGGGAACCTTAGTAGAAGTCGACTTGAGTGATACCTTTCTCTACTTTCTATTTTCTCTGGATAATATGTATGCTATTGTAGAGAGTATGTCATTTAGTTTGGGTGGAGACCACGGGAAAGGGGAGTTTTGTCTAGACCCATGTCTATGGCCACTCTTCTCGTTTGACCCCGGTGCCAAATATAGAATTGGTAATGATGGTGCACCCAACTTGTTGCTTGGTTTACATGACAAGAAAAGTATCATTTTTTGTGAATTCTATATCCAAATCCTTTGTCCATTTTTCATTAATTATGTAATATTTAGTTCAAAAGATTCTTGGTTATATTCTAAATATATGCAACCTTGGCGTGTTGAGGTGATTTGTCGTGCTTACCCTAACCCTCATGCCATGAGGAGTTTGTATTTGTGTGTTCTTTCTTTAGTTTTGCAAGGTTTGGATTCGAGGTCTAATCCTTTTCAATAAGGGGAGGATGATACGATTCAAATGGCCTCCTTAGATTTCAATGACATCATTCGAAGTCAGTACGTGGGGCATCAAGCTTTGGTCATATTAAGAAAACGGGATCCTACATGGAGGGGCCGATTTGAGTACACTAAAAAGCAATCCCACGTGTGAAAGATTGCTTGAAGCATTTAAGATTGAGGACTCATGGTTTTGGGCCTTCATTAAGGACATTTTGGTTACTTAGCCTTGTCCAAGTAATACTCCATGACCACCCCTTTTCATTAAGGGTATTGTAGACATTCTGTTATGTAATAAGTTAGACTATAAATAGGTTCTATTAGTTCATTTACTAGTTAGTTTTGAATGATGAATGTATAAAACACTTGAAAATCATCTCTCTTGAGAGTAGACCACCTTAGTATAGTCTTAGTTAGGACTTGGAATAGTCATCCTTAGTATAGGGCTTGGAAAAGCCAATATTATTCTTTGCTTAGAAACGGTGGATCTTGAGGTGAGTTGATTCCCTTGGCGGTCACCGTAAGAACTTGGTACTTGTTAACTTGTTTTGTAGAGGTTTTATAGTTTTTATACACTCTTTAGTTGCTACCTAATGTGTTCTCTTTGTGTCAAGTTAGCTATCTTTTACTCTTTTTAAGTTTATGTTTGCTTCTCGTATCGTGTTGTTGTCTTGTTATTGCGGGTAAAGGCTTGTGATTGTGGGTTATTTGCGAACTGTTTTGTTGTTGTGGATACTGTTTGGTATCATTAATGGTATCCTAAAGAAAGGCTAAAACACGAAATTGATACTAGATATGCAAAAATCAGCAATCACACAAAGAGAAAACAACACTTAGAAAGGAGATGAAGAAGAAAGATTGCATAAATATAAAGATAGTAGAGTAACCCTTACTTCCACTAGATGATTAACAAAAGGAGATGTATCAAATCTCCAATCATACCTCACAAATGAAAGGTCAAACCACTCTCTTAGGTAGACACAAAGGGAGTCACCTTCCCTAAGCACCAACCTTTCTTGCCAATTTGTCAATACAAGTGAAATCCATCACTTAGTGTAAACCCTAATTTCAAATTCTCTCTCTAAGAGAAGAAGAAAACTACAACTAAAGAGTATCTCTCAATAATTTTATCAAATTCTAATGAAAAGAGATGCAAAATGGTTTATTTATACTATTACATGCCAAATGACAAAACTACCGTTAATGAGCTAAGGGAATTGGGCGCCTCTTAAGTGTTTCCTTGGAGTGCAAAATGTCTTCATTAACCTTCACTTGAGGCGCCTATTGATTGCATAAGTTCCCCTCCTTCCTTCTCTAGACCAAGGCTTTAAAATACTCAGAAAAGTCTTCAATTGCTTGCCAATTCCAAAGCCTTAACCCTTAGACAATACCTTGTGCTCTTGATGCCCATTGTGCTTATATCAGGAGGTCAAGGATTGCTACTAACGACTCTGGACTCTTTTGATGATGGGAGGAGCCTCCATCCCTTTCCTTGCTCAGTGCTAGTTTCTACTCCCAACTAAAAGATTCTGGACTGAATTCTAACACTGATCATGTTTATCAAAAGATTTGACTGAGCTATGCTGAGATCACTTAGTTCCGTATCTGACAAAAATGGTATTGAATCACGGTATTCCACTGACGATACAGAGCTTGAATAGATTATTCAGTCACTACCGAGATTAGAATTGAACATTTGCAAACTGTTAGATCTAAGCTGAGTACATAGCTGAGGCTAGATTACTAGCGATACAGAGATTACAAAGATAACTGTGATTACTGAGATTTCTTAAGTTCTGTAACTGTCTAAGGATGCAACGTTCTATAATTTACTTAGTTCTGAGAGTCATGGATCCACTGAAATTATCGTAAAACTAACACGAGCTCTAGACAACAGCTAAATTGTTGGGTATAAATACCCCCAGGACCCGATAAGATAAAATAAAGCATAACCATTCCTCCATTATCACAACCATTCACTCATTATCATCATCACAATCATTCATTCATCATCATTATCATTAAAGCATCTCTTCAAGTATTTAGGAAACATAACAAACCTTCACCTTTGCAATCATTAAGGCATCACGTCAAGTATTTAGAAAATATCAACATATACTAGCATAGAGAAACATGCTACTAGATTATACTTCCTTCAACAAGGTCTTACCTCAAGTACTTCACACCTAAATCATTTTTTACATGTATTTGGACATCATATGATTTGGGGAAAACTTCATACTATCATGTCTTAACTTATTTTCTAACCACTTGGCATGTATTAAAATCTTAGCATATATCAAAGAGCATATAATTGGGGAATTTACTACTATCATATCTCCACTTGTTCACTAAGGTCCTTCAACAAACACTAGACATGCACGGGTTTATACTTATTTGGGGATTTCCCACTATCATGGAATAAGTCATCCACTTGGGTATTTTATCAAACACTAGGCATGCTTAAACTAACTCACAATTTGGGGTTTCATCTTCAACATACTACAATGGCCCTTTTATGCTTCACCTAAGCTTTCATCAAACCTATGAGGGATATGCTCCGCTTATTCCACCATTTCTACACCCAAATATCATGAACACATCACATAGAAAACAACATTAGAAAGATTCATCACTAATATCACATGGATTCCACATACAAGGGTCAAAGCTCATAAATCTTATAAACAAACATAAATCATTAACAACTCATAAACATAAAATCTTTGAGTTTTAGAAAAGAGTACTTGAGCTTCTTAGATGAAAGGGACCCAAGAATCAACATCTACATACCTTGGGGAAACTCTTTTCTTGAAAGCCTTCGGAAGATTTCTTGATTTCTCTAGATCTTTCTTGATCTTTGTTGAAGAAAAAGAGAGGATTTTGTTTTTTTTGGAAACCCATGTTCTTGGTGGAAGAAGAGAAAATGAGGCTAAAATCCTTTAGCCGGGTATTTATAGAGGTTGGGGATAAGGGGAAAGACCAAAACGCCCTTAAAATTATAAACTGTAAAATCCCGATTTTACATGCTGGCGCAACGCGCCATAATTGTGCCAGTTCACTGGAAATTGGACAATTAGGAAACTGCATGATGGTGCGATGCGGTGGAAATCGCATTGCCATCTTGATTGTGAACTGGAACTATACCGCAACGTGGTGGAATTGCGGAGTTTCACTGGAATTTGACAATTGCCATTTTGGCTAGCTCCGCGACGCGCTAAGGTGCTAGGTGGCATATTGTCTCACTAAAATGGCTCTAACTCTTCACCCGAGTGTCTGATTTGGACGAATTTGGTATCGATGGAAAACTTATTCAATGCCCTACATGACAAAAAGTAGAAATTAGGGAAATTCCACACAATTCAAATTATTTCATACTTGGAAAGATATTTTTAAAACTTTTAGACTCGGATTTCTGCTTTACTGAATACGCTCTAAGGCTTAGACTGGAAGAGGGCTTTGCAGGGTATTACAACTTTGGTCGCCAGTGAGAGCAACATTGTGTCTACTAAATGTCTGCCTTGAATACAAGTACATGTAGAAAGAAAAATGGAGACAAACGAATTTAGGTGAAACTATTTTTAAATCAACGGAAAAACTATTTCATATCATCTCATTTACCGAGAGGGCCATTTCATATCATTGCCAAGATGGTCATTTCATGCCATTACCGAGAGGGCCATTTTATATTATCGCTGAGAGGGCCATTTCATGCCATTTCCAAAAGGGCCATTTCATATCATCGCCGAGAGGGCCATTTCATGCCATTTCCAAGAGGGTCATTTCATATCATGGCCAAGAGGGCCATTTCATATCATCGCCAAGAAGGCCATTTCATATCATTACAAAGAGGGTCATTTCAGGCCATTGCCAAGAGAGTCATTTCATATCATTTCCAAGAGGGTCATTTCATATCATTGCCATCATTGCCAAGAGGGTCATTCCATGTCATTGCCACGAGGGCTATTTCATATCATTGCTAAGAATGCCATTTTATATCATCTCTAAAAGGGCCATTTAATATCTATTGACACGCGATATAGCATACGCTGGCATCAAGGATATAATCAATATTTAATATCTGTTGACATGCGAGATAACATACGTTGGCGTCAAGGATATCATCAGCATCTAATATCTATTGATATGCGAGATAGCATACGCTGGCGTCGAGAATATCATCAGCATCTAATATCTATTAACATGCGAGATAGCATATACTGGCGTCGAGAATATCATTAGTATCTAATTTCTATTGACATGCGAGATAGCATACGCAGGCATAGAGGATATCATCAGCATCTAATATCTTTTGACACGCAAAATAGCATATGTTGGTATCAAGGATATCATCAGCATCTAATATTTGTTGACACGCGAGATAGCATATGCTGGCGTCGAGGATATTATCAGCATCTAATATCTATTGAAATGTGAGATAGCATACGCTGGCATCGAGGATATCTAGTTATTTTATGAATCAGCACCTGAATGCATCAAAAATGCATGAGTCAAAGGGAAGTCTTTAAGTTGCTATCTGAAATCAAATGACATATGAGACTTCCTAGAAATTGACAATCCTAGGGTCATGTATAAGTCATATTATTTGAAATAGGATAGTGTGCAAGATTTTCTATGAGTTGATAGTCCATAGGTCATCCATAAGCCGCAAAGACATCATAATCAGATAGTGAGCAAGGTTACCCTAAGATCGATAGTTTAAAGGTCATACATAAGTCACAACTCAATCCTAACCGGAGAATATGTGAGATTATCGAATTGATGCGTCCAAGGGTTCTCTATAAGCCGCGTCATATCCAGGATAGATTATATGCAGGATTACCCGAGGACTAGCAATTTGAGAAATATCTATAAGTCGTATTGTATCTAAGGTCGGATGATGTGCAGGAATAACTGAGAGCTAGTGGTTGGAGGGATATCTATAGGTAATCTCTTATCCAAGGTCGGATAATGTGCAGGATCACCTAGAAGCTAGCAATTGAAAGGATATCTGTAAGTCGCCTCGTATCCAACATTAAATAATGCACGAGATTATCCAAAGATTGACAATTCAAGTGAAATCTATAAGTCATATTGATACAAAAGATGCAAAAAACTTACCCGAGATCATATGCAAAGAATTATTGGCAATAACCGGAGAGGTTATCATACAACCATCATTATAGGTGGCCAAAGGGATCCCGTATCAGCACAAGATTACACGATTGTAGGGAACATTCTAGATAAAGTATCATCGGTGTTCAAGAGGGTCACCCCATTTAGAAGACATATTAAACCGACAAATACGATAATTATGAAACAACCAAGAGGGTTGTTGTGTCTGTTATTACAAGTTATTTCCTTCCAACAGGTACATGAGAGGATGACTTCACTTTTTAGGCGGCAACTCACTTGGAGATGTGGTAAAAGATTATATACCTATTTCGTGAATTATGTTTAGCACTAACACTTTTTGTTTGAAACATTGTCGAGAAAATCCGAGAGGATGAAAATCTCAAATCAAAATCACAAGTACGGACGACTCCAGATAGGACACAGCATAACGTGGAACTCTTTCTTAGCAGCAAAATGGGACATTATCTAGAGAAGGACGACAAACTCTCTAGATGCGAGCTAAAGGATGATCACCACACCATTCAACCATATCCCTATTAGAAGGCATATGGGTATTCTGGGATATTCTGGTTTTGGGTTCACCTTTGGGATATTTCTAAAATCATACCGAGGGTAACCTTCTCTTTCATCCAAATTCTAGTGATAGTACACCTAGAGTTTTGGAAATTATGCCAGGTAAGTTTTTGCCTATGAATATGAAGTATCTCACATTCATGGTTAAGAGGCTACAAGCCTCTTTACCACAACTCAACAATTTATCACTCATCTCGAGCCAAAGATGATCTAAAATAAAAGACTATTTTTTCTACCGATCGAGTTGAACTACAAGCAGTCTGATTTCCTAAGTCTCAGAGATATTTAGGCTGGGCTCTATGTATAAAATTCGATTGCATTCCAACCTCTCCCAAATCCCTCTATTCCCCAATTTTTTGGTTTTATCAAAAGCTTCAAAAACTGAGATAGTTGGTAATTTTTTTTTAAATCGTGCTTTTAATCAAGCTTTATGAACTACAAGTGGCCTGAATTCTCATGTAACCTGAGATATGCAGGAAACCTAATGTCGAGGTCCGGCCATAACTATATGAAACTCGTGCGAAAGCTAACCTCTTTCAGATTCGAATTTGTGGTCGGACAAAAATTAGGAACGTCAACCTCCCTTTATCCAGGGTTACTTTCATCCACCCTACCCAAAAGGAGGGGCAGTTGTTGACACCTAATTTTTTCCCTCCACGTCTAAATTTAATCCTAAGATTCTTCAGTTTTTAATAAAATCAAAATATTTACTTCATCCGAATAAAAATTTTTCAAAATATTTTTTGTACGTGATTTTGTCATTTTAAGTAACGATTATATATTACCGTGTTCAGTTATATGAGATTATATAATTTGATTACTTTAATATTTATTCTATGGAATATTGAATTTTAATTAAGGACTACTTTGAAAATAAATATAATGATTAAAATCTTGATTTTAATATAAGTTATAATCAAAATAATTTATTTGGATAAATATGCATTCGATTTTATTAAATAGAGAAGCTCGAGATTAAAAGAAGTATTAATTCGTACCAAATTTTAATTTAATTTAGTCAATCTATTAGATTTGGCCATAATTGCAATGCAATCCGTCAATTAATTTTTAATTTGATCAAAACTAAATAAATATGACTAAATTTTAAATCTCAATTGGGGTTATATTTTAAGTAACCCCAAAATTTCCAAAAGCTCTCATAAATTCTACCCAATTCCCACCAAAAAAAATAATTTCAAATTGTATTACATTATACTATTTTCCCCCAACTTTATCCTTTCCCAATTTTAAAATTCAAAAATTGTACTACATTGTACAATTTCCTCCCACATTATCTTCCACCTCACCTTATCTTCAATTTTTAAATTTCAAAAGCACCCCTAAATGGCTTTCTCCCAAATTTGTGAATGACAAGAAATAAATCTCCATCCTTTTCTATAAATATTTTTCTCCCAAATTGGTGGAGAAATGAAAATAAAACCCCATTCACTCCTATAAATACTACCACTACTTTGGTAGAAAAGGGGGTGGAAAAGTAAAAAAAAAAAAGGCTAGAAAGGTGAAAAACTCTTTTGAGTAAAATAATTATTTTTATTTAGTAAAAATTTTTGCTTCATAGAGTTGGTCGGCTAATCAAAATTTTTGAGTTTCCGAAGATGTTTTCCAGTGGTAGTTGATTCTGACGAAGCTCGTAGTCTCGTTTTGCTGCCTCCAAAAAGGTAAACACACGTTTCCTTTTTTTTAGTTTTATTATCATTTTCTTCTTCACCTTTTTCTTCTTCGTAGTTCGTAATTATAATTTTGTTTGCTGGGATTGTTTGTTGTAGATTGCCTTGAAGGCCATAGGATATTGTGGTATCGATATTTTAATTATTTTCATGTTCATGATATAAAAATGAGCTAGCAATAGTTGTGTGCGCCTTTTTTGACTTTATTCTTTGATTATTATAGATAAAGTTTCAATCTTTGCTTAAGAGATGTACTTATGCTTTGTTTAAACTCATTGTTGGTAGATATGTTTGTTTTTAGCATGCAAAGTTATTTCCTTTATGTTGAAAAGAATAGTTAATATTGATTGTTTTACCTTTTGACCTTATTCTTTGATTATTTTGGATAAAGTTTAGGTCTTTGCTTGAAAAACATATTCATGTCTTGTTTAAACTCATTGTTGGTAGATATGTTTGTTTTTAGCATGTAAAGTTATTTCCTTTATGTTGAAAAGAATAATTTATATTGATTGTCTTGCCTTTCGACTTTATTCTTTGATTGTTATGTATAAAGTTTTGATCATTGCTCAAAAGACGAACTCATGCCTTGTTTAAATTCATTGTTGGCGGATATGTTTGTTTTAGCATGTAAAGTTGTTTCTTTTATGTTGGAAAAATAGTTATTATTGTTTGTTTCGCCTTAATAAAAATAGTAATTAGGTAAGTCAAGAACTTGTCATTTGCTTGCTAATTATTTTAATTGATTTCAAAATCCTCATATAAGAGATAAAGTGCTAGCTTTATTTTCCATCCAAGATGTTTATTCTTCTTTTGTTCGCATGTTGTCTTGTCAAAATGATGAGAAAATTTGAACTTTTGTGGCTAAATAGAATTATTTGGATATTTTTTATTCATGCATAGTATGATTGTTGAACGACATTTCACTTTTAGAGATGCTAAACTTTTATTCTAATTTTCTTACTCCCTTTGAATTGTTATATGTGTTTTTTGTGAGTGTAAAGACTTGATTCGTGTCTCTCCTTGATTCATAATATCAAAAGAGAATCAACGATGTCTTAGAAAGATAAATCATAGGCCGTTACACGTTTTTTCCTAAAATGTTGGTTGTAATTTAGATGTATGAATCTTTATTAATGTCGCCTTAATTAAAATTTAAGGATTCTCTTTCTTGAAAAATTATCATTTATTTTATTTTTTTATATGGATTAGTGTCTATGTTTGTTCAATTTTAGAAGTCATGGTTATTTTTCTTATTGCCTCGTCTCTTTACTTTCGCAAGCTTGCATTGTTTGTTCTCGCATTAATTCATTGAATATGACCTTCTTCCTTTTACCTTTATTCATTCTTATATGAACATACTCTCATTCTTGTTATACGTGTGCAAGTGTGCTTATCATTGTCATTCAAAAATTGGTTCTTGATATTTTTTTTTGCTTCGAAATATGTTAATTTTTTTTCGTGAGTGTATATTAATTTCTTTATCTTTTCTTTGCATGCAAAAAATATCTTGAGTCCAAATGGATTTCTTTCCTCTTGCATTTCGTAATGGACCAATGAGGTCCACCTCTTTGAGTCAAGTTTGAAGTTTAAACCCAAGGTCGACTATATGGCGTGCTGGTGCTAGAAGATAGACGAAGAAGGAAAATGGGTCAAAACCTATTGATGAGGTCACTAAGAGACTTGAAAAGTCTCGATTTTTTATTATTGTCTTCTTTTTATTTATTCATTTAATCATTTATTTATTCATTCATTTGGGTCTCGAAGTCAAAGTTGTATTTTAATACAGGTGAGGCAGATTTTGGGCCTCAAAGGTTCGAAAACTAGCTTAGGATAGGTTGAGGGCCGAAAACTCAATATTTAGATTAGGACATATGCAAGTGGGCCAAAAGCCCAATTAGATTAGGACAGGGTCTATTGATTTGGGCCCAATGGCCTAAGTCTTTTATTTTCTCCCCTTTCCCTTTTATATGATTTATTTTGCATTTGCTTAGACTTGGTTAAATTCCTACGAAGTCGTCTAAATTTATTTTACACAAGTTTTTTTCTAAAATCAATTACTTTTCAACAACCAATCTTATTGAAGTTAGTCAAAAGATATTTTCAAATAGTCTGGATAGCCGCAAGTTAGCGGACGTTTTAGGTGCTTTAAACCTTCCTAAAACGTTAATAGGAACTGCTTAGTCAGAATCTTCAAATTTTAAACGATTTTTCTGTTTTGGATCGTTTAAAGTATCTTATAAAGGTTTCTTAATTCCTTTTCAAAATTAAGTGGCAACTCTTCAAAAGTCAAAATTTCTGCAAAACAGTGCCTTTTTGCCTAACTCATTCAAATTCAATCTTCTATAAATAGGTCCCTCCTTACCCGTTCATTCTACTACACTCTATTTATTTCTTGCATCTTGTCTTCATATTACACCTTCAACCACTTTCTCTTCAAAGACCAGATACCAGATACCTTTTCCCTGACTTAGGTAAGTTTTTTCTTGTTTTTGTGTAAATATACCCAATTGGTAGTATACATTGTATTATATTCGGACTCTTTTCTTCACTTGTGTTTTTACTTTTTTTTGTCAATTCATGTGTGTTCTAGATATGGTTGATCTTGTTTGGGACGTTACTTTTCTGAGAGACATCGTGTGGAAACTTCGGAGACAGGTTCATGACCTGCAGTGGGAGTTAGGCGCCGTGAAAGCAAGGATGCTCCGAGATATTCGCAGACTAAGGAGGGCCCTGCTGCCAGTTGACGATTGGCCGACTGGCAATAATAATAATATTAATAATGATAATAGTAATAATAATTAGGTTATGTTTTTTTTTAGCGTGTGTATTTTTATTTTTATTTATATTCCAACTACCTACCTAATGTATTTTATTTTTGTTTAATAAAAATTTTATGTTTCTGTCTATTTATTCTTCTCAACAAACATGTCGACAATTGGACGTAAGGAATAATTTTGAATCCAGTAGCAATAACAAGAGTTTTGAAACATATTGATTATCTGTTGGGTTTGTGGCAGGAGTTGTTTTGTGTTGTTCCAAACAGATTACTCATTTGTTGCAACAGATAACTAGTCTGTTGCAACAGAAAACTCGCCTGATGCAACAAATAACTTAGTCTGTTTCAACAGATGAGCCATCTGTTCGATTCATGTTACAGGAAATATATAGAACCCATTCAAGAATCCAACATATGAGTCTTCCGTTGCAACAGATTACTCATCTGTCGCAACAGATGAGTGATCTGTTTAAACAGATGGCTCTTATATTGGATTCATGAACGGGCTCTATCCATTATTAAAAAAAATCAGTAGCAGTGTACCCAGATGACAAATTCAATAAAAAATCATAATTTTACTTATCAAAGTCACCTATGAAGTAATGCCAAAGTGATGTACGAAACAAAATTTGACTTAAAAAATTATTCAAATGGTCGACAAGAAGAAGATGAAGTGGATAATGAAGTAGAAGATGATGATAATGAAGTTGAAGATGATGATAATGAAACAGAAGATGACAAATAAAGCAGCAGCAACAATGAACAACAAAACTCGCGAAGAGAGAGAAAACAACAACAGATGAGAAGAGAGAGAGAAACGCGCCTTTTTCCCTCCGTTCTTTTATATTAACTAACATTTAAATTAAAGTGTAAATTTAAAAACTTGTGGGCTATTTTCAAACTTTCCCAATTTTTTTAATTAATAATAAAGTAATTGTTACCTCCACTTAATTATTAAAATTTGAATTATCTACACCTTATTTTTTAATTCTTTTATCACTTTTAACTAAATGTCCAAAAAAAAAATAGATATTGTGGCTTCGTATCGTGGCTTTCGTTGGAAAAATGGAATACACATCACACAGTAAGGATAACTAGAAGCTCTTGAGAAATATTTGAAATCGCAGATATTGTGACTAGTGTGAACACCTTGCTGAATTGTTAGTCAGCCTTCTCATACATGAAAAGTATAAAATATTATAAAAAGAGATGGATATGGTAATTAGTTTGGTGAATTATATTTTTTGTATTACAGAAGAGCAGGTCGGCGTGATTTCGACATGTATTTAAAAATTATATATAAAATTATATAAATTGCAAATCTTCCCATATTAATATGGTGAAAAAATATATTTTGAAATATTGATCAAAATTTATGCAGCTTGACTCTCGATAAACGAAAGATGATAAATAAAAACTAATGAAGTCAATACATCATGATGTAGATTCATTTATTACAAAATAAATATTCACTACAATTCAAATGTCCAATATGATTCAACAAAAGTGTTCGAATGAAAATTTAAAATACATATTGTAATTGTCAAATGTAGCTATTATGAGAATCATAAACTTTGATTAGAAATTTATAAGAAAAAAATGACTCTTAAAAAACGTAAGCGATGATCTGTAATTACATGGGTATTTTCTTAGTTTTCTTTGGTTGATGGGAAGAAATTTAAAGTTAATGTAATTTCTTATTTAGTCATTTTATCATGTCGTGTATCTATTGAATACTCAACTTATTCAAAATTATCTGATTAGATTTTTTATTTTTTTAAATCAGCCCTAAAAAGAATAAGGAGAATGCATACATTGATTGTTGATGTAGTAAGCAACGAGTTAACTGATCACATGTGGTATTTTGGGTTAAAAAAAAAAAAGAAAAAGATATTTTTAAGGGATTTTTCAAAAATAACAGCATTTTGCTATAAAACCCACCTTCCATAGTCATATTTTACATAATTATCATTTATAACTGTTGTATTCGATTTTACAGATAGTATCTATTCAAATAAAATATGAATACAGTCCCTATTTTGTCGCGCTAAAAATAGAATTCAATATTTTAAAAAAGAAAAAAGTCGCAATCACGCTTATCTCGTTGAACTGAATATTTTCTTGTCTAACACTAAATTATATTTTTTTATATTTTTTTATTTTTTATGTTTTCCCCGTTTTTTCTTCTTCTTTTTTCTATTTTTTCCTACTTTTATTTTTTTTGTTTCTTTCTTTTTGTTTTGTTTTGTTTTTTTTCTCTCTTTAATCTCTTTCTTTTTTTTTTCTTTTCTTCTTTGATTTTTTTATTTTCTTTTTTGTACTTATTTTCTTTATCATTTTTTTTGTTCTATTTTATATTTTTTGTATTTTTGAAAAATATGACTAGTCGAGCACAAGTCATAGATGATAACGTAAATACCATAATTGTTTATCGTATTTGTAGTCACACCACCATTTATACTTTTGTATTTATTGATACAACTGTCTTTGTATTTGTATTTTAAAGTTCGTACTTGTATTTATATTTTATAGTTTGCATTTGTATTTGTATTTAATAGTTCACACTTGTATTTGTATTTGTTAGTTTGTGCCATTATTTATATTTTATATAATTCACACTTGTATTTTAAAGAACTCTTTTGTATTTGTATTTTATAATTGATTGCATATTATATTGGATTATATTTAATTATGGTTTTATTGTGTTTGTATATTTAGATTATATTTGGATTATACTTCTATTTGTATTCTATTTTCTTCATTACCTTTTTATTTTTAAGAAATTATTTTGTACTTGTATTTGTATTTGTAAATTGATTGCATATTGTATTTAGTCGTGACTATGTACAATTTATCATTTGTATTTGTAGACAAACAAGTAAATGTATTAATTGTATTTTCGTGATTCCAAAATATATAAATATTCAATGTATCGTTTGATATAAATGTACCGTTTTGTATTTGTATATCAAAATTATCATTCATATTTGTAAATAAACAAATATCACTTGATACAAATACAATGACAAACAAATGAAACAGAATGATTTTACAAATACAAATACAATATGTATTTGTATATATTGTATTTTGTATAAAAATTTGAGTTGTATTTATTTGTATAAATAAATACAACTAGTATCAATAAATACAAACAAGTATTCGTAGAAAGAAAATCAATCGTTCCTTTTCAATAATTAAAAAATACAAATGGTAGTTCACACTTGTATTTATATGTTATAGTGCACATTTGAATTTGTATTTTATAGTTCACACTTGTATTTATATGTTATAGTTCGCATTTGAATTTGTATTTTATAGTTCACATTTGTATTTATATGTTATAGTTCGCATTTGTATTAGTATTTTATAGTTCACACTTGTATTTGTGTTTGCTAGTTCGCACAAATGAAAAGAAGGAGAAAATTTGAAAAGAAGAAAAAAAAAGGAGAAAAATAAGAGAAACAGAAGGAGAAAAAATACAAAAAAAGAAGGAGAGTAATAGAAAATAGAGAAAAAAATACACAAAAAGAGAAGAAGAAGAAAAAAAAAAGGAGAAAAATGAAAAGGAAAAAAAGAAAAAGAAAAAAATGAATAAAAAATAAAAAGAAAAAAGAAAAAAATGAAAAAATAAAAAATAAAGAGAAAGCAAGTGAAAGTCACCTTTCCCAAATGTTTCTTAACCTCATCCTCTCATTCATCGATTTGGAGCTTCAAATTTGATAATGTCAAATGGATGTTTTTTGTTCAATAAAAAGGGCTGCAAGCCCGAATTTAATTTTTTTTCTTAAAAAAAGAAAGCAAAAAAAAAAAAAAGGAAAAGAAAAACAGAAAAAAAAAATTGAAAATGAAAAAAAAAATAAGATAATAATAGAAAATAAAAAAAGAGAAAAAATATATAAGAAAGGCTATGAATTGTAATTAGGATTAATTAATGGAGATCTTTTAAAAATAGCCACATTTTGCTGAAAAACTCACATTTCATTGTCATATTTTACATAATTACCATTTATAGCCGTTGTATTCAATTTACGCCCGCTGTATTCGATTTTATCAATAGTCTGTATTCATATAAAATATAAATACAGTACCATTTAGCTGTTGTATTCAATTCACAGCCATTGTATTCACTTTACTCAGTGTTTTGTATTCATAAAAACATAAATACACTACATATTTAGTCTTGTCAAAACACTACCATTTTTTTTATTTTTTTAATATTTTTTATTTTTCGTGTTTTCCTAATTTTTTCTTCTTCTTTTTTCTAATTTTTCCTATTTTTATTTTTTTTCTTTTTTTATATATTTTTTGTCTCTTCAATCTCTCTTTCTTTTTTTCTTTTTCTGTTCTTTTTTTGTACTTATTTTCTTTATCATTTTTTATTCTATTTTATATTTTTTGTATTTTTAAAAAATATAACTACTCGAGCACAAGTTATTGATGATAACGTAAATACCATAATTATTTATCTATTTGTAGTCATGGCGTCATTTAATTTTTGTATTCATTGATACAACTGTATTTGTATTTTAAAGTTTGCGCTTGTATTTGTATTTTATAGTTCGCGTTTATATTTGTATTTTATAGTTCGCACTTATATTGTATTTTTAGTTCGCACCATCATTTATATTTTATATAATTCGCACTTGTATTTTAAAGAACTGTTTTGTACATATTTGTATTTTATACTTGATTGTATATTATATTGGATTATATTTGTATTATGATTTTATTGTGTTTGTATATTTAGATTATATTTGTATTTGTATTCTTTTTCGTCGATGTCTTTTTATTTTTAAAGAATTATTTTGCATTTGTAAGTTGATTGCATATTATATTTAGCGGTGATTATGTACAATTTATCATTTGTATTTGTATACAAACAAGTAAATGCATTAATTGTATTTTCTTGATTCTAAAATATATAAATATGCAATATATCATTTGATACAAATGTACTGTTTTGTATTTGTATATCAAAATTATTATTCGTAATTGTAAATAAATAAATATCACTTGATACAAATATAATTACAAACAAATGAAACCAATGATTTTAAAAATACAAATACATATTATATTTGTATATTGAATTATATTTATTTGTAAATACAACTTGTATAAATAAATACAAACAAGCATTCGTAAAAAGAAAATCAATCGTTCCTTTTCAATAATTAAAAAATACAAATGATAGTTCACATTTGTATCTATATGTTATAGTTCGCATTTGTATTTGTATTTTATAGTTTTCACTTGTATTTGTATGTTATAATTCGCCTTTGTATTTATATTTTATAGTTCACACTTGTATTTCTGTTTGCTAATTTGCACAAATAAAAAGAAGAAGAAAAATTAAAAAAAGGAAAAAAATATGAGAAAAAGGAGAGAAAATACAAAAAAGGTGAGTAATAGAAAATAGAGAAAAAGATTAAAAAAACAAAGAAGGAAAAAAAATAAAAAGGAAAAGAACAAAAACAATTAAAAAAAAGACAACGAAAAAGAAAAAATTGAAAAAAGAAAGAAGAAAGAGAAAACAAAAAAAAGGAAAAGAAAAAATGAAGAAAAAAAAGAGTAATAGAAAACAGACAAAAAAAACAAAAAAGGGAGAAAAAATAAAAAGGAAAAAAGAAAAAGAGAAAATACAAAAGGAAAAAAAGAAAACGAAAAAAAAAAAATTAAAACATATTTCACACTTGTATTTGTGTTTTGCTAGTTTGTTCAAATGAAAAGGAGAAAAATAAAAAATAAAGAAAAAAAGGAGAAAAAATGTGAGAAAAAGGAGAAAAACTACAAAAAAAAATAAAAATAAAGAGTAATAGAAAATAGAGAAAAAAACAACAAAAAAAGGAAAAGAACGGAAAAGAAGAAAAAGAAAAAAAAGACAAAATAAAAAAAAAAACAACAAAAAATAAAAAATTAAAAAAAGAAAGAAGAAAGAGAAAACAAAAAAAAAAGGAAAAGAAAAAAAGAGTAATAGAAAATAGACCAAAAAACAAAAAAGGAGAAAAAAGAAAAAGAAAAATAAATATAAAAGGAAAAAAGAAAACGAAAAAGAAAAATTTAAAACATATTTCACACTTATATTTGTATTTGCTAGTTCGCACAAATGAAAAGAAGTAAAAAAAATAAAAAGAAAAAAAGAAAAAAATGTGAGAAAAAGAGGAAACAATACAAAAAAAGAAGGAGAGCAATAGAAAAATAGAGAAAAAAAACAAAAAAAAAAAGAAGAAAAAAAAAGAAAGGAAAAGAAGAAAAAGAAAAAAAAAGA
>NC_061113.1:255904144-255955427 GCF_002878395.1 Capsicum annuum
AGATGAGTAACTTAGTAGTAGTATTTTATTGATTGTATATATTTTTTTACATGTGAAGTGGGGGGGGATATAGACATTATATGCCTTGGAAGAATGGGTAAACTTTCGGTAAGTGATCCAACATGGGCAATCACTTATTTGTTTTCCAACAAAGTAAGTGATAGGAAACCATTTGTTCACAACACTCCCTCTTGGATGCCTATGTAAAAGAAAGAAAAATTAAAAAGAATAAGATGTACATAGTTGTTTGTAATACGTTTTATTTGCTGCCTCATTAAAAACCTTACCAGGAAAAATTCAGTGGGACAAAAAGCTTGGTTAAGGAAAAGAGAGTGCAACGCGTGTTTACTCCCTCTAATAAAAACATCACTTAATATCTAGGAGACGACACATCCCAATCTTGTATCTCAATTCTCAAAGGTTGATGTTGGCAATGCTTTAGTGAACATATCACCTAGATTATCGCTTAAACGAACTTGTTGAACATCTACTTCACCCGTCTTTTGAAGATTATGAGTAAAAAGTAATTTTGGTGAAATGTGTTTTTTTCTGTCTCCTTTGATGTATCTTCCTCTTAATTGAGCTATGCATGAGGCATTGTCTTCATACAATATTGTTGGAATATTCTTTTTCAAAGTAGGGCCAGATGTTTCCTGAATGTGTTGAGTTATTGACCTCAACCAGACGCATTCTCGACTTGCTTCATGAATGGCTAATATCTCTGCGTGATTTGAAGATGTACGAATCATGGTTTGTTTTTTTGAACGTCATGATATAGTTGTACCTCCATATGTAAACAAATAACCTGTCTGAGATCGTCCTATATGTGGGTCAGACAAATATTCTGCATCTGCATAACCAATTAATTGCGAATCGGACTCATTTGAATAAAACAGTCCCATATCATTAGTTCTCATAGGTATCTGGATATATGCTTAATACCATTCCAATGTCTTCATGTTGGGAAAGAACTGAATCTTGCTAATAAATTTACACAAAAGATATATCTGGTCGTGAATTACTAGCAAGATACGTTAATGCCCCAATTGTACTAAGATATGATATTTCAGCACCAAAAAGTTCCTCATCATTTTCATGAGGTCGAAATGGATCTTTATTAATATCTAGTGATCGCACAACCATCGGGGTACTTAATGAATGTGCTTTATCCATATAAAATCTCTTTAAAACATTTTCAGTTTATGTGAATTGATGGACAAAGATTTCATTCGTAAAATGTTCAATTTGTAGACCAAGACAAAATTTATCTTTCCGAGGTCTTTCATTTCAAATTTCCTTTTCAAACATTTTGCTGTGTTTGGAAGCTCTTCAGGAGTTCCAATGATATTCAAGTGATTAACATATACGGCTATCATGACAAATTCAGATCAAGGCCTTTTAATAAAGACACAAGGACAGATTAGATTATTTTTATACCCTTCTTTCAATAGGTATTCACTAAGGTGATTATACCACATGCGGTCTGATTGTTTTAATCTGTATAAGAATTTCTAAAGCTTGATTGAACAATTTTCTCAAGAATTTTTATACGCATCAGGCATTTTGAATTCTTCAAAAATTTTCATATAAATATCACTGTCTAATGAGCTATATAAATAGGCTGTGACAACGTCCATCAGATCTATATCAAGTTTTTCACGAACTACCAAATTGATAAGATACTTAAAGGTGATTGCATTCACCACCGGAGAATATGTCTCCATATAATCAATGACAGGTCTTTGCAAAAAATTTTGTGCCACAAGTTGTGCTTTATATCTTACAACTTCATTTTTCTCATTTCATTTTCGCACAAAAACCCATTTGTACCCCACTGGCTTTATACCTTCAGGTGCTTGGACTATAGGTCTAAAAACTTTGCGTTTTTCAAGCGAAGCCAATTCAATTTTGATTCCATCTTTTCATTTTGGCCAATCATTTCTCTGTCTACATTCTTCGACAGATTTTGGTTTAAGATCCTCATCTTGTTGCATTATTTCACTAGCAACATTCTAAGCAAAAATATTATCGACAATTATATCATTTCAACTTTATTTTTTTCTTGATGAGACATAACTTACTGAGATCTCTTTATTTTCATTATTTTCAGGTACTTGAACCTATTATGAGGTTTTATCAATTGTTATGTCTTGCTGCTCTTCTTGAGAAGCTTCCTTCATATTGCGATTATTTTGATCATTTGCTCCTCTTTTTTTCGAGAATTTTTATATTTGAAACCACTTGGTCTACCACGTTTTAAGTGTGATTTAGACTTATTTGCATTAGTCAATTGTCCTACCGGGACATCAACCTAAATGGGAGCATTAGCAGCTGAAATGTGAGATTTTATAACTCTTGTTAGGTCAGTGAATGCATCTGACAGTTGATTTGAAATATTTTGCTAATGAATTATCCTTTGAACTTCTAGTTCACATTTATTTGTACGAGGATCTAAGTGATATAATAACAATGCATTCCAATCTATTTCCTTTTTCAACTGCTTATTTTCTCTCCCTAATATTGGATATATTGTTTCATCAAAATGACAATCAACAAATCTTGTCGTAAATAAATCTCCAGTCATAGGTTTCAAATATTTTATAATCGAAGGAGATTCATATCCAACATATGTCCTCAATCCTCTTTGGAGACCCATTTTTGTGCGTTGTAGTGGAGCAATTAAAACATATACCGCACATAAAAAATTCTTAGATAGAAAATATTCGACTCTTGACCAAAAATCAATTGTAATGGGTAGACTTTATCATAATTTGTGGTCCTTATCCGCACAAGAGCTGCTGCATGCAAAATAGCATGACCCCGTATCAAAATGGAAAGTTTTGTTCTCATAAGCATTGGTCTAGCGATTAATTGGAGGAGTTTAATCAATAATTCTACTAGACCATTTTGAGTATGAACATGGGCAATCGGATGTTCAATTGTTATTTCAGTTGATGTACAATAATCATTAAAAGTTTGGGATGTAAACTCACCAGCATTATCAAGACGAATTATTTTTATTGTATAATCTGAATATTGTGCTCTTAACTTTAGTATTTGAGCAAGTAATCTTGCAAATGCTAATTACGAGTTAATAATAAATATACATACGACCATCTTGTAGATGCATCTATTAAAATCATATAATACTTAAATGGTCCACATGGAGGGTGAATGGGCCCACATATATCACCCTGTATACGTTTTAGAAATAGAGGGGATTCAATTCCCACTTTAATTGTTGATGGTCTAATAATTAATTTACCTTGAAAACATGCAGCACAAGAGGATTCTTTAAATTGAAGAATCTTTTGGTTCTTCAATGAGTGTCCATATGAATTCTCAATTATTTTGCGCATCATATTAGAACCGAGATGGCCCAACCGATCTTGCCAAATAATAAAATTATTTGAATTAGTAAATTTTTGATTTACTATGACATGTGTTTCAACAATGCTAATACTTGTGTAGTAAAGCCGGAAGAAGGAGCAGGTAATTTTTCAAGTATATATTTGTTACCCGACATTATTGTAGTAATATAAAGATATTCAGTCTTTTCATCATTTGTAGTCTCAGTATGATAGCCATTTTGACGAATGTCTTTGAAACTCAATAAGTTTCTCTGAGACTTACTACAATATAATGCTTCATCAATTATCAAATTTGTTCCTCCGGTAAGTAATAAGTTAGCTTTTCGGAACCTTCAATTAATCTTGTACTACCAGATATAGTATTAACATTGTCTTCTTTCATCACCAAATAAGAGAAATATCTTTTATCTTTTAAAATAGTATGTGTGGAAACACTATCTATAAGACATATATCATCGTAATTGATTTTGGATTCAATTGATGATTGGGAAATTTCCATATTTTTTTAAAAAAAGCATACAATAAGAAATTTGAAAAAAGCTAGCAAAAGAAATTGCGTTAGAAATGTAGAAATTAGAGATACATAGTACTTTAATAAAATAGAAAAACATAATTGCAAACGAAAGAAAACAATAACTTTCTTTATAACTTATTCTCCAATAAGCTAATCAGTTCTTCAATCAATATCCTCATAGAAATCTTCAGCTCTCAAATGAGTAATATCTTAGAGGCCTTTAAAGTCGTTACCTTTGTAAGCAATGTTTGCCTTAATATCGTTATATGTATTTGATGAAGCTGCTTCATCATCATCACCTCGAAAGTTCATGTGCGTTTCCACATCATTTTATTTTCTATTAAGGAAAGCTTGATAAAGTTTGATAAAATAATCAGGCGTACGACAAACACGTGCCCAATGACCTTTCATACCACATCGGTGACAAATATTAACTTCACCCTTTGAAGGATTATTTTGAAAACCTTTATTATTCTCATATTTATTTCTACCAGTATGACGATAATTATTTCGTCCTCTGCAACTTCCTTGCCCACGTCCACGACCATGGCCTTGACCACGACCGTGATAATAATTTTGCCTTATTTCAGGCTAATCATTTGCTGCTACAACATTCACTTCAGGGAATGGAGCAGATCCAGTGGGACGAGCTTCATGATTTTTCATTAACAAAGTATTATTCTGCTCTTCCACAAGTAGACATGTAATCGATTCAGAATTTCTTAAATTCCTTTTCACGATATTGTTGTTGTAGCAATACATTAGAAGCATGAAAAGTAAAAAACATTTTCTCTAGTAAGTCCTCATCAGTGATGGTTTCTCCACATAATTTTTAATATTGAACTTACTTTATGAATTACAAAATTATATTCAACTACGGTTTAAAAATCTTGAAATCGAAGGTGTATCCAGTCATATTCAGCTTTCGGTAATACCATCAATTTTAGGTAGTGATATCGTTCCTTTAAGTTGGTCCATAATTCAAGTGGATCTTTCACTGTTAAATATTCAGATTTTAATCCTTCGTGGAGGTGATGATGAAGAAAAATCATAAGTTTTGCCTTATCTTGACTTGACGTGTTAGTTTCTTGTTTAATAGTATCCCCAAGACCTCTAGTGTCAAGGTAAATTTCAGCATCAAGGACACATAATAAATAATTCTTTCCAGTAATGTCGAGTGCCACAAACTCAAGTTTTGATAAATTTGACATAGTGAAACTATCATAAAAATATTAATAAGTTAGATATAATGACATTTTCAAAAATAAAATAACCATCTTAAATAAATTTAAATCGAATTATATATTGTTAACAGATTATTATCAAAAATTGGTTTCCTTTAGCAATTTATATATTTTTTTTGTGTGTTTAGAATCTGAAAAATAAATAATTACATAATAAATAAGTACCTTATAAGGGATCTCGTGCTGATAACGTATTGTAATTTAAAGACCGAATAATAAAACTTATTACAAGGAAAAAAAAGAGAAATAAAAAGAGATTTAAATATATGTAAGCAAGAGAATAAGATGAGTAACTTAGTAGTAGTATTTTATTGATTGTATAAATCTTTTTACATGTGAAGTAGGGGGATATATATATATATATAGGCATTATATGCCTTGGAGGAATGGGTAAACTTACGATAAGTGATCCAGTGAGGGTAATCACTTACTTATTTCACAACAAAGTAAGTGACGGGCAACCACTTGCTTGTTCAAAGTAAGTGATGGGCAACCACTTGTTCACAACAATATTGAAAACATTTCTAGAGTTTTTAATTCTCATGTAAATAAGAGCATTTTGAGATTTTTCTTTTCTCCCACGAACCTCCTTGTATAAGTATAGAAGAGTTCTTTCACCTTAGACACATCAATTTAAGAAATTCTAATGGTGTTTAAGTTCTTCTTTGTAGAGAGTATTTTGTGAGAGAGTTATGTTGGAACACACTTGGGTGAACTTTTCTTCAGAGTGATCTTGTAAGGTTTTTTTTCTTGGAGTATTTGAAATATTAGAGTATGTAATTACTCTAATTTGGTATTCTTTTTTCTGCTTTTGTATTCTCTTTGTTCTATTGATGTTTAGTATACTTGTTCCTCTTTTTGGTGGTGGACATAGGTCACATTGATCGAACCACATTAAATTAATGCCTCCTTTATTTTCTCAACTTATTATTACTATTGTCTTAGTTATTATATTCAACGAAAAAGGTACTAATATACCCCTGAATTTTGATAAATGATATACATATACTCTCCATCATACTTTAGGTACAAATATACCCTTGCTTTTAATAAAAAAGTACATATATACCCCTAAATTTTGATAAATGGTACAGATATATCCTCCGTCATACTTTAGATACAAATATAGCCTTGCATTAATGAAAAAACAAATATATACTCTTCTCACTAACGGTAGGACAAATGTCACAATCATGTTCATTTGAATTTTTTTAATTTAATTTATCCTAGCCCCACCCCAAAATAATTCTAATTTAACCCATAACCTGATCCAAATAATAATCCAAATTTGATCCAGTCTAATAGAAAGAGAAAGAGAGAATGAATATGCGTCTTTAAGGTTCTATTAGACCTGATCGGGTTTGGATTGTTATTTGAATCCATTTGTGGGTTAAATTAGAATTATTTTCGAATAAAGTGGGGATAAATTAAATTAAAATGGGCAAATGAACAAGATTGTGACATGTGTCCTGCCGTTAGTGAGAAGGGTATATATTTATATCTTTTCATTAACTTGTAATACCCCAAAAAATCCAAACCAATATTAGAGTCATGTACCAAGCTCATGCATATTACATCATGGTTCTTTTATAGTTTTATGAGTAAGTTAGATGTATATTAAGACTTCAAATAACTCCCAGCTATCAGACGAATCAAAACATTCCTTACCGATTGAATTCTTGTGAAGGATATTGGTATAGTCAACTTCAAACGAGCATATCTCTCATTATACTTAGAATTTTTGAGCTCATGACCTATCAACAGATAGATAATTGAATTATTTTTCCAACGATGCCAATTTTGCCTAAATCCAATATCGAAGCAAAGAGATATCCTATTTTACTCTAGCATGTCAGGCTGGAAACAGTGTGACGACATTCATGATAGCTTATCATATTTGTGACACCCTATCACGAAGGTCGTTAGCCTTAGGCAGAAACCAGCTCCTAAGTGATGACATTCGTGATAGCTTATCACATTTGTGACGCCCTATCACGAAGGTCGTCAGCCTTAGGCAGAAACCAGCTCCTAAGTGACGACATTCGTGATAGCTTATCACATCTGTGACGCCCTATCACGAAGGTCATCAACTATGATTTTTCAGCAACTGGGAATTTATTTCATAAGGGTATTTTGGTCATTTTCTTCACCTTTCACGACTTATAACCCTAAAGAGGCATAATTATTCCCATTTTTCTTCAGTTAAGCATCTCAAAAACCCTCTCTTACGCTCTCAACCACAAGATTAGGGTTTCCATTAAACTCATCTCTCAAAAGAAAGATTCAAACCTTTTTCCAAGATAATCGAGAATTAAGTTTTCCAATCCAAGAACTCTCCAGCAAATCATCAAGGTTTCCTTTCTAAGGTATGCGTAGTGTTCAACCATGGATCCAATCCGTTCATAGAGCTCAAGAACCATGTTTTAAATATTATTTTGTAAACTTTTTGTGGTGATATGAGTGTGTACATGTTGACGATTGTTGTTTAAGTTTAAACGTGATGTCTAAAGGTGTTTTCATGGAATATATATGTTTGTTAATTGAAAACCATGAACTTTAGGTGGTTTAATATGGTGCAAGTATGAAACCCATCTATGCCTTAAAGAATGCATGCAAGGTGTTTGATAAAATGCTTAGGATGCTAGAAATTCATGTTTGTATGGTACTATGATGTCTAAATGACAAGTCCATGTTAGCTATATACTTCAATATGAATTTCATGTTTTTCATGTGTTGCTATTATGGTGGTATGAAGCATGTAAGATAATGGAGACATACAATATATACACGAAATATATCCATGCATTCCCTACAATGTTTAAGATGTTGAATAACTATATGAAATATGATATCCCCTACTTATGATATTATGAATTGTGGACTCAAATCTTGTGATCAAGTCATGTCATGTGTGTCAGTTTCCTTCTATCGAGTCCTGGGGGTATTCGTACCCGAAAATATAGTTGTGTGCCTAGAGCCATGTCATGTTATCACGTTACTCTCAGTCAAGCCATGATCTATAGAATTCAGTCAGTCATGTGACTCAGAAAAATCCAGTAACCTCAGTAATCTCAGTAGTTCAGTAATCTCAGTGATCTCAGTACTCAATAATATCTGTAACCTCTGTATTCAAAGTCAATCTCAGCAACTTCAGTACTCTCAACCAGTCCTCAGAATTCAGTATATTTGTTAGTCATCGGAATCCAGTAAACTTAGTTTAGCTCCGCTAAACAATACCACTAGTATCAGTCTAGTTAATCAGTATCAGTTCAGCTAATCAGTTCAGTTCAGTTATTCGGTTCAACCTAGTTATTTAGTTTAGTGTCTTTCGTATGGGAGTAGAATTCAGTACCGAGTGAGCCTAGGGATGGGGACTCACCCGCTAGATTAGGACTGAGATCCTTAGAAGCAATCCCTAAGTTTCAGAACTACGTAGCCAGCGTAGGTACGAGATGTCACCCATTAGATAGGACTGACGTACTTGGGGGTCGCCCGTTAGCACATTTATATGTATAGGACTGATCCCAGGAGTCACCCGCTAGATTAGGACTGACTCCACAGCAGATGTCTTTACTGGTGGCACGGTCCTGACACCCTTCCAGTCAGGGCAGAGATTGGACCCCAGTCAGCTTAACTTGGGGCATGTCGTTAGATGAATACATCCCACAGTTTCAGTTACAGATTCAGGACTGTCAGATACAGTCAACTCAGTTCAGTAGTACAGATTCAGTACTGTTAGAGACAATCAATCCTTATCATTATAAATAGACTTCAAGATCACCCATTAGACAGGACTGATCTCAACTATACTGAAACAATATCATAATCATTATATTTAAAGATCACCCGCTAGATAGGACTGATCTCAAATTTAGTTACTCCATATAAAACAGAACTCAGATAGTTTCACCAGAACTTAGACTGTTAAATATAGTCGCTTAGTATCAGTTACATCGATTAGGTCGATCATCACAGTTATATTAGTTATATCAATTTTTTGAACTCATGTATCAGTCATATCAGTTATCAGAATTCATGATATCAGTATTCAGCTTCAGGACTGTTAGACACAGTCAACCAGACTAGTTCTTAATAATTCAAACTATCAGAAATAGTCATTCATCTATACAGTATCTCAGTATCAGTACACTCATGTTGTCAATATTCAGACTTAGTAGTCAGTATCTCCACGAGTTCAGTTACAGTTATGTATGCATGTATGTATTCTCACATTCATATTAGTCAGCATTATTCATGCATATAGCCCTTTCCATTTAGCCTACCTCACTCGTATACTTAGTACATTCAGACGTACTAGCGCATTTGCGCTATGGTGCTTTATCTTATGTTACACCATAGGTTCAGAGGCACGAGCTCCAGATTAGCAGTAGCATTCCAGTGTTCAGAGTTTGCACTGAGTCCTTCTCATTCGAGGACGATATGATTATTGCTACATTTACTATTCAGTTGCTAGATGGAGTTAGTTGGAGATATGTTTCTTCAACTCCTTATTCAGTTCATTTAGAGTCTTTCATACTAGATGTCAGATTAGATATTCAGATCTTATTATTTTCAGTATTTATGACTTATTTTGGTATTGTTATACCTTTTTCAGACATTTTGTTATCAGACGTTTATTCAGTTCGAACCTTATGGCCTTTCATGTTTTTATTTCTGTATTTTATGATATATTATGCAGTATACAGGTACAGATATCAATCATGGGTTAGCTTGTGGTCCTTTGGGGTCATGAGCACCATGTAGCATTACAGTTCAGAAAATTGGGGTGTTACAAACTTGATATCAGAGCCTAAGGTTCAATAGAGTCCTAGGAAGTCTGAAAGCCGCATCTAGTAGAGTTTTGTACATACATGTGTTGTGCACCACACTTATGTGCAGGAGACTATGAGATATTTTAGGAATAGTTTCCCTTCTTTCAGTATTCATGTCGTGCCAGTGAGCATATAATCTCAGTCTAATCCATTTCTCTCTTTGTTCTACAAATATGCCTCCTAAAAGAAAAAATGGGAATCAGTCAGCCCCTCAGCCCGAAGACCCTTTGGGTGATCATGTTTCTCATACAGAGTTCAGGGCCACATTCACCACTCTTGCTCAGTCAGTCGCTACCCAGAATGAATGACCAGCTATAGTTCTGGCCAACCCAGTGGCCAATTCAGCTACAACTAGAATTTGGGACTTTACCTAATTGAATCCTTCTTCCTTCACAGGGTCTAAGTCAGATGAGGACCTATAGAAATTCCCAGATCAGGTTCAGAAAATGACAGATATTATGGGGGTTACTACTTTTCAGAGCATTGATTTAGCCGCATACCTATTACAGGATATCGCTCATACTTGGTATAAGCAGTGAAAGTCAGAAAAGTTAGATAATGCAAGCCCTATAGAGTGGGCAGAGCTTGCCTCTGCTTTTCTTAATAGAATCTTTCCGCTAGAGCTTAGAGAAGCTAAGGTACTAGAGTTCATCAACCTCAGGAAGGGCAGTATGACGGTAAAGGAGTATTCTCTCAAGTTTACTCAATTAGCCAGATATGCCCCTCATGTGGTTGCAGACGGTAGAGCTAAGATGAGTAAGTTCGTGTCAGAGGTGAATGATAGTATGGTAAACGAGTGCAGATCTGCCATGTTAAATAGTGATATGACTTTAGCCAGACTTATGACACATGCTCAGCAAATAGAGGAGCAGAAGATTAGGATGAGAGAGAAACAAACTCCTAAGTGACGACATTCGTGATAGCTTATCACATTTGTGACGCCCTATCACGAAGGTCGTCAGCTATAATTTTTCATCAACTAGAAATTTATTTCATGAGGGTATTTTGGTTATTTTTGTCACCTTCCACGACTTATAACCGTAAAGAGGCATAATTTTTCCCATTTTTCTTCAGTTAAGCATCTCAAAAACCCTCTCTTACGCTCTCAACCACAAGATTAGGATTTCCATCAAACTCATCTCTCAAAAGCAAGATTCAAGCCTTTTTCCAAGATAATCGATAATTAAGTTTCCCAATCCAAGAACTCTCCAGCAAATCATCAAGGTTTCCTTTCTAAGGTATGCGTAGTGTTCATCTATGGATCCAATCTGTTCATATAGCTCAAGAACCATGCTTTAAATATTATTTTGTAAACTTTTTGTGGTGATATGAGTATGTACATATTGACGATTGCTGTTTAAGTTTCAATGTGATGTCTAAAGGTGTTTTCATCGAATATATATGTTTGTTAATTGAAAACCATGAACTTTAGGTGGTTTAATATAGTGCAAGTATGAAACCCACCTATGCCTTAAAGAATGCATGCAAAGTGTTTGATAAAATGCTTAGGATGCTAGAAATTCATATTTGTATGATTCTATGATGTCTAAATGACAAGTATATGTTAGCTACATACTTCAATATGAATTCCATGCTTTTCATGTGTTGCTATTGTGATGGTATGAAACATGTAAGATAATGGAGATATACAATATGTACACGAAATATATCCTTGCATTCCCTACAATTTTTAAGATGTTTAATAACTATATGAAATATGATATCCCCTACTTATGATATTATAAATTATGGACTCAAATCTTGTGATCAAGTCATGTCATGTGTGTCAGTTTCCTTCTATCTAGTCCTGGGGGTATTCGTACCCAAAAATATAGTTGTGTGCCTAGAGCCATGTCATGTTATCATGATACACTCAGTCAAGCCATGATCTATAAAATTCAGTCAGTCATGTGACTCAGGAAAATCCAGTAACCTCAGTAATCTCAGTAGTTCAGTAATCTCAGTGATCTCAGTACTTAGTAATATCTGTAAACTCAGTATTCAAAGTCAATCTCAGTAACTTCAGTACTCTCAACCAGTCCTCGAAATTCAGTACATTCCATCAGTCATCGAAATCCAGTAAACTTAGTTTAGCTTCGCTAAATAATACCACTAGTATCAGTCTAGTTAATCAGTATTAGTTTAGCTAATCAGTTCAGTTCAGTTATTCAGTTCAGCCCAATTATTTAGTTCAGTATCTTTCATATGGGAGTAGGATTCAGCACCGAGTGAGCCTAGGGATGGGGACTCACCCGCTATATTAGGACTGAGATCCTTAGAAGCAATCCCTAAGTTCCAGAACTACGTAGCCAGCGTAGGTACGAGATATCACCCGTTAAATAGGACTGACATACTCAGGGGTCACCCGTTAGTACATTTATATGTATAGGACTGATCCTAGGAGTCACCTGCTAGATTAGGACTGACTCCACAGCAGATGTCTTTACTGGTGGCGCGGTACTGACACCCTTTCAGCCAGGGCAGAGATTGGACCCCAGTCAGCTTAGCTTGGGGCATGTCGGTTAGATGAACACATCCCACAGTTTTAGTTACAGATTCAGGACTATCAGATACAATCAACTCAGTTCAGTAGTACAGATTCAGTATTGTTAGAGACAATTAATCCTTATCATTATAAATAGACTTCAAGATCACCCATTAGACAGGACTAATCTCAACTATAGTTAAATAGTATAAGAATCATCAGATTTAAAGATCACCTGCTAGATAGGACTGATCTCAAATTCAGTTACTCCATATGAAATAGAACTCAGATAGTTCCATCAGAACTTAGACTGTCAGATACAGTCGCTCAGTGTCAGTTACATCGGTTAGGCCGATCATCATAGTTATATCACTTATATCAGTTTTCTGAACTCATGTATCAGTCATATCAGTTATCAAAATTTATGATATCAGTATTCAGCTTCAAGACTGTCAGTAACAGTCAACCAGACCAGTTTTTCATAATTCGAACTGTCAAAAATAGTCATTCATCTATTTAGTATCTCAGTATCAGTACTCTCATGTTGTCAGTATTCAGACTCAGTAGTCAGTATCTCTATGAGTTCAGTTACAGTTATGTATACATGTATGTATTCTCACGTTCATATTAGTCAGCATTGTTCATGCATATAACCCTTTCTATTTAGCCTACCTCACTCGTATACTCAGTACATTCAGACGTACTGGCGCATTTGCGCTATGGTGCTTTATCTTATGTTACACCATAGGTTCAGAGGCACGAGCTCCAGATTCGCAGTAGCATTCCAGTGTTCAGAGTTTGCACTGAGTCCTTCTCATTCGAGGATGATATGATTATTGCTATATTTACTATTCAGTTGCTAGATGGAGTTAGTTGGAGACATGTTTCTTCAACTCCTTATTCAGTTCAGTTAGAGTCTTTCAGACTAGATGTCAGATTAGATATTCAGATCTCATTATTTTCAGTATTTATGACTTATTTTGGTATTGTTATACCTTTTTCAGACATTTTGTTATCAGACGTTTATTCAGTTCGAACCTTATGGCCTTTCATGTTTTTATTTTTGCATTTTATGATATATTATGCAGTATACAGGTACAGATATCAGTCATGGGTTAGCTTGTAGTCCTTCGGGGTCATGAGTACCGTGTAGCATTTCGGTTTAGAAAATCAGGGTGTTACATAACTGCAAGAGTATATCTATACCTAAAGTATGACGGAGGGTATAGCTATACCATTTATCAAAGTTCAAGGGTATATGACATGACTCGAACCAGGATCTAGCCGTGTCGAGTATCTTAAGTCCAACCAGGACCGGAGATCACCCAAAATATCTAAACCATTGACTACCTTATACCCCATGTTGGATGAATTTCAAAAATATAACAAGATAAGAGAATATCAATTTAAAGACATTGTGATAAGTCTATAACCAAAATCAACCATGAATAACCAAACAACCAACCAATACCACCTATGTCCACAGTAGTCCGACAAAGCCTCTAATCAAAATTAAAGAATATCTAGCCGGGATATGTCCTCCATGAAAGGGAAGATCAACATACCTAAAATAACAAGATGTAAGGAGAGAAATCACCCTTGAAAGCCCTAATTGCTTAACCTCTTGAAAACCCTTAGTGTTCTTGACCTTGAGAATTTGAGAGTGTTTTGAGAAGTTATTTGATTTGAAATCTGACGGCTAATGATGCCTTAAAGAGGTTATAAGACGTGGGTTTCCAGTTGAGCAAAAGAAAAAATATCCAGAATGCTCTTAACTTGAAAATTGGAAAAGGGTCGCCTTTGATTACGAGTCAATCATCAACTCGTAACCACACTTTACGACTTGTTACCGAGAGTTGTAACCAAGATAATGACTAGGACCCCCATACACTGTCAACCTTACGACTCGACCAACCCATTTGTAATGAGACCCTACGACTCGTATGGTCCAGTCGTAGTCAACACAGAACCAAATGCATATAACACTGGACATCCTATGATTTCATCCAACGGCTCGTAACAAGTCCTTACAACTCGTAGTGAGTCACTCGTACTTAGAGCAGAATCATGCCACAAACTTATATGATTTGGTTACGACTCCACCTAACGACTCGTTGATGAGCGATGATTTTACCACTCATTAGAACTAATTATTCGTGCACATTATCTTGTTTTAAATGAATAAAATGAGACATAATCATAATTAAATGGACTAATATCCCCTCTTTGTATGCATAGAGTTGATGAAATCAAAAGATGTGGAAAGGAGCTTAAAATGATTAAAAAAATAAAAAAATACAGCTGAAGACTGGAGCAAAGGGCCTCAGATGCCGCGGTTGTGGTCTGCTGACCGCAATTACAGCAGTCAAGCAAAAATCAGTAAATTGCGGTCGCATAGCCGCGATCACGGTTAAACGGATGCGATTGCGATTCAACGGGATTATGCCTAGGGGCAGATCTGTAAAATTACAAAGATGAATTCCAAACCCCATATAGGCAAAAACCCTTTATTCTTGGAACATTGTTTATCTCATAAGATATTTTGAATTGAAAGATTGAAACCCTAATTGAGCAAGTGTGTAACTAATTTGGGGGCTTGATTTCTTAGCATTTTTGTGAAGAATGAATGCTTTGGATAATCCTTATGGTATATCTCTCTGTACTTTCTTCATGAGTAGCTAAGTAATTTAGTCTTGGAATTATGTTGAACTAGAGTATAATTTCTGTGTGTCTATATTGTTGTGTTTGCATGATTGTTAGTTGTTGAGTAAGGATTTCACCATGCTTGAGCTTAAGAGTTGGAATTTGATAGGTGAAACCCCCAAGTCTCCAAATGGGTTTGATGGGTGGAAACTGCAAACTCTAGAAATCCTTTATCATCCTCGAAAGAGGGATGAAGGTGAATATGAGGTAACCCATAACATCCTTGAAAGAGGATTATAGAGGGACAAGGCAATGGTGGGCAATTAAGCCTATGGTTTTCTCCCTTTTGCAATCTTAGAAATAAGTAAATTAGAAGTGTAAATCACTTCAAGAGCATCATCCTAGAAATAAGGATGCTTGATTGAGGTTTTGGGTGATTATAAATTTTACACTTGTTAGGTGCTCAAGAGAGCCAACAGGTGAAATCGTTGTGGTTTTATCAAAAGGTTAACCACAATGACCTTCGAACTAGCCTATCCTTTAGTTAACAACTAAATTTCATGCTAAACCATCATTAACCCACATACTTTTACCTTTAGGTAGACATAATCCCAAGATTTCCCCCAACATTGTTGCTTAAAACGAAAGTGTCATCTCTTGATCATTTGCTAAAGATTGTACAAGAAGTTTCCAAACAAAACCCCCCCATTTTATTTTACATGTCGTTTTTGTTAGCATTTCGGGTAACCTCGTAGTAATTTAAACACCCATAGGGTTTGAAGTCTACAATTCACTCCTTGATATTCGACCTCAATTCAAATTGGGTTCTTGACAACGATCGCCTCACCCCTCAATTTGGGAGTGAGTTGAGCGTTATCACTCGTGTCCCCAAGTCGTACTCTGGACAGAAACTCAGACACCATTCACTGGACACCTTACAACTAGGGTCACCTGACCCATCAAGACACCCTACGACTCGTGGCGTCAAGTTGTAACCAAGGCAGTGAGCTCAAAGCTCAAAAATTTTCAAGGGCCAAAATTCGGGATGTTTCAGTATATATGTACATTTTCATTAACGGCAAGGGTATATTTATATCTAAAGTATGACGGAGGGTATATCTATATCATTTATTAAAGTGTAGGGGTATATATGTACCTTTTCATTAATGGCAAGGATATATTTATACCTAAAGAATGACGATGGGTATATCTGTACCAGTTATTAAAATTTAAGGATATATTTGTACATTTTCCCTATATTTAATTGACTGCTTTATAATTTCTTACTATTTGATTTTTCGATCCTAACACATGATTTACTATCTCAAATTCTCCAAATTAAAGCATGATTAGGATTTCAATTCATTATTTCACTTTTTATAAAAAAAAATATAAAATTTGATTCATAAGTTTACATTTTGTAAAAAAAAAGACTCATCATTTTAAATTTTAGAAAAAAAGACCCATTCTTAGCATGAAGAGATTGCTCGTAATATGTTACAGGATTATATTAAAAAATAACTAGTCACTACTATTATTTACTTGTAAATCTTTATAAAATTATATTTATTTGATAAGATGAGAAAAATAAAAGTAAGATAGCGATTTAATCACCTCTAATCGATAAGTTAGCTCTTCTACATCTTGATATTTTGTGATATTACACTAAATATATTGTTATTATATATAATAAAAAATTGAATAATATAAGAATTTGAATAAATATTTATTTAAAATACCAATACAATAAAATATCTAACTAACAATACGAAGGGATAAGCATGCAGTAGGTCGACATGTCTGCTTGTGTTGTTTGCTTCAACTGATTCAATAGTAATTTAACTATATCATTACTAATTAATTATTATAAGTCATTTACGTATTAAAAATAAATAATATTTAATTTTAAAAAGGAAAATAGGCATTTCTGACATATTTGTTTCAACTGCTTCAACCTCAATTTTTCTATATCATCCCTAATTAATTATTATAAGTCATTTAAGTATTAAAAATTAATAATATTTAATAAAAAATAAAATAGATATAAAATGATAAATTAACTTTTGATATTTTAAATTAACTTGACATCTTATATGAGGCCCACTTAAATTTTTTTCACAAAAAATTTTCATAGTAATTTTGTTAATCACTTCTAATTAGTTATTATAATTTATTTAAAACATATCTACTTCGCTGCTTCAATCGTGATTTTACTATATCACCCCTAATTAATTATTATGGTCATTTAAGCATTAAAAAATTAATAATATTTTATAAAAGAAGGTAAAATAGACATAATGATATGTCAACAAACAAAATTTGATTGACTATCGAAATTATATTAGTGCCACATAAATTGAGATGAGACAGAGGACTACAAAAAAGTAACATATATTATTTAAAAATAAGATAAATATTGTAAATTACATTAATTAAGAACTTATATGTATGTATGTATGTATGTATATATATATAAAAAAAATTGATTGACTATCGAAATTTTATCTGTGCCACATAAACTAGAACTGAGAGAATCTTCATATTTTATTGGGAAAAGGCTCAAATATGCCACTGAACTATCAGAAATGGCTCATTTATGCCATCTGTTTAAAGTTGGGTTCATTAATACCTTCGCCATTATCAAACTGGCTCATTCATGCCATTACTTTTTAACAGCCGGTTTTTAAAAACCGCTTTGCCACGTGGCATCTTATTAGAGTGCCACATCATTTTTTCTAAATTTTTTTTTTTTGCACAATTACGACAAAGTGATATTTTTAATGATAGAGATAATATTTGAAGAAAATAATAAAATTATATTAATTTTATAAAAGGACAACTAAATTGGAACAAAAATTAAAAAAATAACTAAAATTATATTTATGGACAAACACAATTCCAACTTTAAAATTTTAGTTTTCATGGTCAAATGCTCATTAAGTTATTTAATGATAGGCGTAGTATTGAAAGAACATAATAAAATTATCTTAATTTCATAAAAAGACAACTACATTAAAATAACAAAGAGATAATGTATTTATAATATTTTCATGATATGGTTTAATTGTCAAGAGCTGGAGAACCATAACTTAAACGACGCGTATTATTAGTTATTTTAGGAGAAAATTATAAATAATATTATAGAGTATTATGTTTCTTTCTCTTTCGTAAAAGTCGTTTTACCAAAAAGGCTCTGTATAATTTTATTTGTTTAAAGCAAAAAGAGGAGTTAATAATCAAGAAAATGAAGACTAAAGACTTGTTGCCTTCCAAAATTCAGAACAATATATAAAACGTGTTTCTAGTTTTATTTTAAAAAAATGATCTTTGGGGATCATAAACGTCATCTCCTTTTATTTTATTCTATAAATATAATATTTTTAGGATATGGTTAAATAGTTAAGAGCCATAACTTGAATAACACGTATCAACAATTATTTCAATCTCAAATTATAATAACACTATGTTTAATCTTTCTCTTTCATATGTGTCATTTTTACCAGCAAAATACTACGTCTATCATTAAATAACTGAATGAGCATTTGATCATAAAAACTAAAATTTTAAAGTTGGAATTGTGTTTGTCCATAAATATAATTTGAGTTGTTTTTTAATTTTTGTTCCTATTTAGTTGTCCTTTTATGAAATTAAGATAATTTTATAATTTTCTTCAAATATTATCTCTATCATTAAAAATATCACTTTTTCATAATTGTGCAAAAAACAAAAATTAAAATTTTTTTAATGGATCAAAAAAATTTAAAAAAATAAAATAAAAATGACGTGGCACTCTAATAAGATGCCACGTGGCAAAGAGATTTTTAAAAACCGGCTGTTAAAAAGTAATGGCATGGATGGGCCGATTTTGTAACGGCGATGGCATTAATGAGACCAACTTTTAACGGATGGCATAAATGAGTCATTTCTAATAGTTCAGTGACATGTTTGAGCCTTTTCCCTATTTTATTAAAAAATTATGTAAAAAGTCATTATAAATCACATAATTAATAATTTAAAAAATTTAAAGATATAAAATCTTTGAACAATTCTCGAATTATATCAATATCATTTAAATTAAAAAAATATTATAAATTATAATAATTAAAATTTTTAATTATTTTAATACTAAGTTATTTAAATTTTATTTTTATCATATAAATTAAGACAAAAAAAATCTATGTATATTAGGGATCCGTGGATATCTAATGTAATTCAAGATGTAGCACACTTGTAGTAATAAAATATATTTTTAAGATTTATGCACATGTGAAGAGAATCTATCTCTTGTATTCAAGAACAAAGGGTCAATAAATAGAGCTAGCGGCCTTGTGAGAGCAGTCATCTTTATTCTAAATCAAACAAGAAGAAACTAGACATGATGTTAGATTTGGAACTTTATACTTCTGTATTCCTTTGTCTCATTCCTTTCATCTTCCTTCTCTTCATCAATCTTTTCCAATCCAACTCAACCAAAATCCCAAAATCTTATCCCATAATTGGTTCCTATTTCTCAATCTTAGCAAACAAACAACGTAGAATTCAATGGATTTCCGATGTTGTTCGATCCACTTCCAACCTTACTTTCACTCTCATTCGCCCTTTCGGTTTTCGCCAAATATTCACGGCTAATCCATCCAATGTTCAGCACATCCTCAAAACTCATTTTCCTATTTACCAAAAGGGTGATATATTTAAAACTACTATGTCTGATTTTCTTGGTGATGGTATTCTCAACGTGGATGGTGATATTTGGAAGTACCAAAGACAAGTTGCTAGCCATGAATTCAACACTAGATCTCTACGCAAATTTGTTGAAACTGTTGTTGATGCTGAACTCAACGAGCGGCTGATTCCACTTCTTGCTATTGCTGCTGAAGAAAAAAAGGTTCTTGATTTTCAAGATGTATTACAAAGGTTTGCTTTTGATAACATTTGTAAAATTGCTTTTGGTTATGATCCTGCTTATTTATTACCATCACTCCCTCAAGCGAAATTCGCAGTTGCTTTTGAAGACTCTGTTAGATTCAGCAGTGAAAGATTCAATGCTCTTTTCCCTTTTCTCTGGAAAATTAAGCGAAAGTTCAATATTGGAAGTGAGAAGAAATTCAGAATTGCTGTGGATGAAGTTCGTCAATTTGCTAAACAACTCGTTAACGAAAAACAAAGAGAACTCAACGAAAAATCATCATTGGATTCAGTTGATCTATTATCAAGATTCTTGAGCGTTGGTTATAAGGACGAGGATTTTGTCACGGATATTGTTATAAGTTTTATATTAGCTGGCCGTGACACAACATCAGCTGCTTTAACATGGTTCTTTTGGTTACTTTCCGAACATCCAGAAGTAGAAAATAATATCTTGAATGAAATTAAAGCGAAATCTGAAAGTCCAGTGTACGATGAAGTGAAAGATATGATATACACACACGCTTCACTTTGTGAAAGCATGCGATTTTATCCGCCAGTTCCAATGGATACTAAGGCAGCTACAGTGGACAACATTTTACCAGATGGCACATTTGTTAAAAAAGGGACAAGAGTAACTTACCACCCCTACGCAATGGGAAGAGTAGAGAAAATATGGGGAAAAGATTGGGCAAATTTTAGACCAGAAAGGTGGTTAGATAAGGATGAAGTGACAGGAAATTGGACATTTGTGGCTAAGGACATGTATGCATATCCTGTGTTTCAGGCAGGGCCAAGAATATGTTTAGGAAAAAATATGGCATTTTTGCAAATGAAGAGGGTGGTGGCTGATGTTTTACGCCAGTTCAAGGTGGTTCCAGTGGCCGAAAAAGGGGTTGAACCGGTGTTTGTGTCATACCTAACTGCGAAAATGAAAGGTGGTTTCCCTGTGACAATTGAAGGAAGGAAGAACACAGATTTTTGATTTTTCACCTAATATAGCTAAAAAGGTAGTATTTTGAAAATTCAGTGTGCTTATTGCTTCTTCTACTTGCCTTGAACTGTTTTGGATTTTTTGTGACATTTATTTATGTTTGTACAAAACTTTGGTTGTTGGTGTGTGATCGTTTACACTATTATTTTGTTCTTGTTTGCCCTTAGAAATAGTACAGTTGAATTTGTAAATTTGGCTCACTCATGCACGCACATAGATTGAGATAATTAAATAATCAGATTATTATATATGAAATTGTTTAGTGAACGTATTTGAAATAATATTACCAGAATCTTTGCTAGTTAGTTTCCATATTTATTTATTATTTTTAAAACCATAAATTTATTTGGTTGACAAGTTGAAATCGCCACCCATTTTGCACATCAATCCTCAGTCATGCATAACAACGAAGAGCTATGGAAAGATAAGCTCAAACCGTAATTAGTTGTATCATATTCGGTATATCACTATTTATTTAATTAATGATAATGGATGGTTTAAAATAATTTATTTTGTGTTATTTGATACTCTTTTCTTTCAAAATAGCTGCGATGTTCCGCTTTTAGAAAGTTAATTTAATTAATTTTTAAAGTTTAATTAAAAAGATAAATTTGATATTTCATAATTAAAATTATAATATTCAAAAACTAGACAAAAAGTATTATAAATTATAATTTTTTTTATATTAATATGATTAAAAAAAGTTACATTTCAAAATATTGATTAAAGTTCCTATCATTCAAATCTCAAAAATAAAATTGTGATATGTTATAAAATGAAGACAAAATATTAATATCAAATTTAAAGAAATGAGAGAACTTTAGAGAATTAGTAGTACATTTGTTACTATTTGGATGATCATAATAAAATATATAAAGGGTGGCTATTTATAGACCACCAAATTTAGTTCCTAAGGTTGCTAAAATTGACTTCAAATTAGCAAGTTGGCAAGTTGGCAATTTGGCCAACTAATCAAGTATTCAAATCTAATTTGAACAAGTAATTTATGGTCTTCAAATCCAACTTGACTACTAACTATTATCTCTAATAAATGACATTTCACACATATACATGTCACATGACATTCATATTATATAACACTCCCCCTTGGATGTCCATTAATAGCTAATGAGTCTCGTTAAAATCTTACTAGGAAAATCCAATGGGAAAAAGCCCAGTGAAGAAAAAAGAGTATACATATCTTGTAATACGCCTTTAGTGTTGCCTCGTTAAAAATCTTACCAGGAAAACCCGATTGGGACAAAACCTTTGTTAAGAAAAAAAAGTACAACGCGTATTTTACTCCCCCTGATGGGAACTTTAGTTTAATGACTTGAATCTTTGTATTCCGATCTTGTGCATCATCTTCTTGAAAGTTGCAGTTGAAAGAGACTTGGTGAATAAATCAGTCATACTGTCACTCAAATGAATTTGTTGCATGTTAATATCACCATTCTTTTGTAGCTCATGTGTATAGAAAAATTTTGATGAAGTGTGCTTCATTCTATCTTCTTTTAATGAATCCTCCTTTAAGATGTGTTATGCATGTTGCATTATCTTTGTATAAAATTGTGGATATATTGTCATATTTCAAATAATATTTTTTCCGAATAAGATGTATAGTGGACCTCAACCATACACATTCTCGGCTTGCTTCATAAATAACTATTATCTCAGCATGATTTGATGAAGTGCTAGATAGACTGCTTTGTATATTTTCAAGATATGTCAGTATCCCCACATGTCAACATATTACATGTTTGAGACCGAAATTTATTTTGGTTAAACAAATACCCAGCATCAATATAATCAACAAGATCGAGACTGCAATCTTTAGAATAAAATAAGATCATGTGTTTGATCCCATTTCAATGTCTCCTAATAGGAGCAGAATTATACCTTGCTAACAAATTAATAGAAAAAGGCTATATCAGATTTTGTAGTATTTGCAGGATATATTAGTACATCAATTGCACTAAGATATAGTACTTCATAACCAATTCATTTCGGCATATTTCTCATGTCAGCAAATAATCTATTGCTTTTGAAAACTCTCCAAGAGTTCCAATAACTTTCAAGTTATAGATTTATGCAATATAAGGATTATAGATAAGTTTCCCAGAAACTTTTATATGCTTCAAATATTTTGAATCCTAAACAAGTTTTCATGTAAATTTTGTCAAGTAACAATATTCAGTATTTCATCTGTGACATCTTCAAGTGTCTGGATTGCAAATCAAATAAGTGTTATGCTTATTAAGATGCATCTTTTTATGTCTTTTCAACGTATGTTCATCAATGGAAAAATATCTTATTTGTCAAACACTCTGAGTATACATCCAGTAGTACGCATGGTTAGCTGCCTCATTAAAAACTTTGCCAGAAAAATCCTGTGGGATAAAACCTCGGCTAAGGAAAAAAAGAGTGCAGTACGCGTATTATACTCGCATCGTTTAAAATACACTTTATTTTTATAAATGATTCTCCGCAATTCATAAGTGCACCAACTGCACTAAAACATAGTACTTACCAATCATTTTCATGAGATCAATATTGATCTGTTTTCAAGTTAAGCAATCTTTATAATCATAGAGTATCCAATAGAATTGCTTGATAACATTTTAATTCTTCAAGGATATTCATATAAATTTGTCATCTAGCTAGACATAACAATAATTCATTATACATATTCAAGCTTTTCGATATTGTCAGACTGAAACAAACTTCATTTCATCCATCACAGGAGAACAATTCTCCTACAATAATGCCAGAAACTTTGTAAAAAATTTATGCCCTAAGGCACAAGTCATACTTTATATCTTACGAATTTTACTTTCGCATAGTAAATCATTTGTACTCCACTAGCATTATACCTCTGGTCTTTGGATTAGGAGTCCAAATATTCACTTTTCAAGTGAAACAAACTACTTGAATTACATACTTTTATTGGTCAATAATTTATCTATCCATACTCTTTGACAGATTTATATCCAAGATCCTCAATACTACTTATAATGTTGAGCGCTATATTATATCAAAGATATCATCGACGATCATTAGATATCGGTTCCAATAAGACATAACTTAATAAAGATCTCTTCATATTCATTACTATTCAGGTACCTGAACCTTTGCCAAGGTTTTATGAAGTATTATGTCGGTGCTAAATCACTTGCCTCATTATCATGACCATCTTGATCATTTGTTCTTTTCCTCTTTTGTGGAGTTTTATCTTTAGAACCAATTGGTCTATTACGCTTTAGGCGTGCCAGTACTCTGTCCTTTTATGGACTTTTCATTAGAACATTTTACTGTTGAATTATCATATAGAGTTAGCAAACATACTTAACAATTAGTTTGCAACATTTTGCAAATAAATTATCTCTTGAACTTCAAGTTCACATATACATTTTTTACAAGGATCTAGGTAATTCATTTTATGCATAATTTTCGACTGTTATTCAACTCTCCCCCTAATTTTAGGAAATCTAACATGTATCCTCAACTTTATCTTGTGATTCATATTTGTGCATTGTGATGAAGCAACTGCATCATATGTCGCACACCAAAAAAATTTTAGATGAAAATTATTTGGTTCTTGACCTTGAACCAATAGTGATAGGGGAGTCTTATTGGCTTGATGCATATAAATGCTGCTATATTTTAAATGGCTCATCTCATGCCAAATTTCTTTTGGGATATTTGTACTAATAATGAATAATTTAGCTAGAATTGGAGGCATACAATTTCTACTAAACCAACCAGCATTATCAACATAATTTATAGTTTGGAACTGTGCTCTTAATTTAATAATTCGAGCAAACAACTTTGCAAAAATCAAATTGCAAGTTAATAAAAAAGCACATATGACCATATCATTGATGCATCTATTAAACTATATAATAGCAATCGGTCCACATGAAAGGCGAACGGGCCTATATTCACCTTTTTATATATTCCAAAAAAAATTAGGGAATACATCCCAACCTTAGCCAGTACAATGATCAATTCATTGTGAGAACAAGCAGCACAAGAGAATTCATGAAAAATCTTTTATTTCTTCAATATATAACCATATGAATTCTCAATTACGTTTGCATCATGCCAACTGATATGTATTTCAGTAAATTTTTAATTTACTATTGCATGTGATTCCGTCATCATGCTCATAAATAAGAGAAAAAATGTGGATAACTTTTACATAAATATTAATATCCCGCGTCGATTATAGTAATATGAAGATATAACATCTTTTAATTATTTATAGTCTCAATATAATTTATGTTTGGTAATGTTTTTGAAACTTAATAAGTTTCTTTCGAGACTTACTACAATCCCAATATTATGAACAATTTCATTCCTCCATATAGTAACACTTAAGCTCTTTTGAAGCTCTAAATTAATTTCATGTACTACACATATTTCACACACCATTCATATGGTGAACATCTCCTTCAAGAAGAAAATCATATAAGTACGGTCATAATCTTAAAACATTATATAGGCAAGACTTGCCCTTTTGTAATCCATGATAAACATATCAAAAATATTTATGTCATGCTACAAGTACACGATCAATGACCGTTTATGTCAAATAATTTTTTTATTTTTTTTGTCAAACCTTTCGTAGAGGTGAGATGTGACATTTATCCAACCATGCATCAGCATGTCCTTATTAATAATTTTTATCTCATCTTCAAGAAATGAATCATAATCATATTCACATGCTTCATAAATTTTCATTAGAAGCTCATTCTCGCGCTATGAAATTTATTATATTTGCATGACAAACCTCAACATCACTTTGAAAGGTCAAGTGCGATATTACTTTATATTCCTTTGTTTTGATGGAAAATTTATAAAACTTCTATCAAATTAGGTCGCACAAAAATCACGTCTGCAATGACTTTTTCATACCATGCCTATTAGTAGCAAAAATTACCTTTATCTTTTGAAGGATCATTTAGAACTCATAATGTTCTTCGAAGAATATAACCTTCTAATTCTTTAATATATATGTAGTGTAATATAACCTTCTAATTCTTTAATATATATGTAGTGTAATACTCAATGTGCACATCTTCGAGATGACAAAATCGTTCATGCCAACTTATGAACTTATTTGTACTAGTAAACTTCAAGTTTACCATGTCATATGAGTTCTACTTAGTAAATTTCAGATTTACGAGAACATGAATAATTTTTCAAGTTTGCTATTTTGGAGTATATTTCATAATATTTCTTCTCAATTATTCTACCTCTTACGAAGGTGTTACTCCTATCACATTCACCCCAGGGAATGGATCTGTAGTTTTAAAAACCAAAATTCTCATTCCTCGGGAATAAAATATAATAATGTCTTAAGCTTATCAAATTATGATAGCTTAGAATTTTTTTCAAGATATTGCTCCTTTATGAGCAAATAGAGGCATACATATAATGTAACAAAATATTTTGTCCTTGTTACGAGTATAGTCATATTCATAAATTCAATCACATATCTTCTTTCAGACATACTACACACTGCATGCTACCACATTCACTTCAAGGAATGGAGTATATTCAATGGGATATATTTCATGAATTTTCAACAAAATTTGCTTTAGTCATTATTATATCATCAATATATTGTATTGAGATTAAAACTCTATATCTTATCCATATGAAGACATCTTAGGCCAAAAATCAATGGGACTTGAACCCAACATCTTATCATCATGGTGCATCAAAACTCATAACCAATGTCTTACCCTCTAATGGCATGAGATTTAAATCCATCATCACACCCTCGACCAATAACATATTAGGCCAAAGTATAATAAACTCAAACTTCAATCTATAACAATATCACCACTTTGTCATTATCAATATTATTTTTAAAATTAATTAAAGAACATGACTTAATAATATACTTATCTTATTATAACTAGTAGAAAAGTGAAACCCAAGTCGTGATGATCACCTAGTTCTTGCGGTCTTGCATTCTCCACCTTCCAAATCAATTTTCTTTTCTTAGCCATCAAATTTTAAGAAAGTAGAGTCTCGTGATGATAACGTGTTATAAAATAAAGACAAAATATTAATGTCAAACTTAAAGAAATGAGAGAACTTTAGAGAATTTAGTAGTACAGTTGTTACTACTTGGATAATCATAATAAAATATACAAAGGGTGGCTATTTATAGACCACCAAATTTAGTTCCTAAGGTTGTCAAACTTGACTTCAAATTAGCAAGTTGGCAATTTGGCCAACTAATCAAGTATTCAAATTCAATTTGAACAAGTAATTTATGGTCTTCAAATCCAACTTGACTACTAACTATTATCTCGAATAAATGACATTTCACACATATACATGTCACATGACATCCATATTATATAACATGATAAGTATTTTAAAACAAAGATAGTAACCCCTCTTCCTATATTATTTGGGAATCCTATTACAAATAATTGTCCTATATTAGTTGGTCATCATATTAAATCAAGAAAATATTAATTAATTTTTTTTATATTACCCTTGTAACTAATTTTTTTAAAGAATATTTACACTTATAAAATTTTTAATTTTTTTATAAATAAATTAATAAAATTAATTTTTATTTATAATTTTTTAATATACTAGTTTAGCCGCACATGCCTCGCACGTGTAACTTTTAAATATTTAGAATTAGTCGATTTTATCTAATATGAAGGTTTTTAATAAAGTGCAAATATTTCAAAACATATATTTTATTGTAAGCACATATATATTTTACCACTAGAAGTTTCAAAAGTTTAATGAATTTAATATATTGTAGATATAGTTTAATTTAGCCAACCTCATGCTTCGTATGACTTGCCAAATATACCCAAGAACCGTATTGTACTTTGAATTTTTACTTCATTCATAAATACTTTTGGAGAAAAGTGTATGAATTCTTCCATACTATGAATACTTTTGGAGAAATCCTAACACATATTTAACAGAACCGAAGTATAATGCCTAACATCATTAACTTACCTTGGTGACAACATCTATCAACCACTGCTTCTTAATTCAAGTAATGTTAAATATATATGAGATGAAAAAAATTTAACCAAAAGAGAAATTATTCTCATATAGTAATGAATATTCTCAATTCCACCTTTCAAAATATTATTAAAAAAAACTAATCTCAAAAGGTGAGTTTAATTTAGCCAAACCTCGTGCCTTGTATGTCCTGCCAAATAAACTCAAGGATTGTACTATACGTTGAATTTTTACATAATTCATGAATACTTTTGGAGAAACGCTAATCAACTCTTCCGTACTGTGTATACTTTTGGAGAAACGTTCGTTCGTTTTTTTTTTTGTCTCTTGTTGTGTCTTTATGTCCATTATTGTATTTTTCTATGGGCAGATTTAATTATGCTTTTCATCATACTAATTTTTTCTTTATCGTAAAGTTTGATAAACTATATATCATATCATACGAGAAGATAAAGAGAAGATAGCTAAATTAAAAAAAATAAGAATGAATAACTACAATAATTTATATCATTCAAAATAAAAAATTGTCACGCGAAACTAATCACCTTTCAAAATTCAAATCCTCAACTATCTATAGATATTATCATCATCATCCATCTTCAAGACACCTACAAAATCAATGCACCTTAAAGTAAATTAAATATTACAAAAATATTTCTTGGAGTAAAAAATAATTCTAAAGCAAACAATAAAGAATGATCTAAGACCAAAAGTATTTTTTTTATTTTTCATATGTTCATTGAGGATGTTATTGTATTGTTGTAGAAGAATTTTCAATTTATAGAAGTCAAAAACCTTTACAAAGAAATTATCTAAATATGGTAAATTTAAGTTTTTTCCCATAAATAACTACCAACTTTAGAAGAATAAGAATTCAAAAAATAATAAGCTACTACAAATAGACATTTACTGTACATTATTTATAGTTCTTTTAGACTGCGCTAACCGAGGAATGAAGAATTAGTCTCACGGCTGTCGGATGTGGGGATACCTTGAAAAACCAAAAAAAAAAAAATAGTTCTTTTAGACTTTTGTTTTGTTTTTTATTTAATACAAAATATGTTTCATTGTCTTATTTTTAAAAAAATAATTTAAAGCCATACACATGTATGGTTCCTGAATCTTAGGAGTTTAGTATTTTTTTTTTCTAATTCTTCTTACCTTTATATTTGTTTCCTATCATATATTTTAGGACTCTTAAATTTTTCTTTTCATATATATTTTAGCAATATTATAGTTAATATTATTAAAATAATTAAATAATAATTTAAGTAAATAGTAAAAAAATGATTTTATCTATTATGAAATTTTTTAATAAAAATCACAAAATTTAAATTACTTTATTCAAGGATCTTCATGCTTTTACTATATTATAGATATATATTATAAATTTATTATGTCTAAATTTATCAGTCCCTACTCCCTAGCATAATACAGCGGACAAACTCAAGACACTGGATCCGTGCATAACACGGCAACATCCCACTAGTTGAAACATATGAAATAAATTGACGTCTGTTATCTCCCCCAAGTAAAAATTTAACTTAAAATACGAATTATAGATTTTATGAAATTGTGGTTTTATAGTGGCTTTCGTTGGAACGCACATTGCACAAAGGACAACAAAAAGCTTAAAGAAAGATTTTTAATTACAAGATACTGTGACTATAGTGTGTGAACTTGCTGGCTAGTTAGTCAACCTTTTCATATGAAGAACTAGATATAAACGCGCCCAGAAATAAATGATTATTATTTACTATATTTAATTACTACCCGTTATAAAATTTTGCTGATAGAGCATACGTCCTATTGATTTTATTTATGTTCACTTAAGAGTAATTTATGAGTGAAATAGGTTGTCTAACATATTCCAATAATACAATGAACAATATAGTAATTGAGATAGTATTTTCACGTGGAATACATTCGGCTTAAAAGGTGTGAAAAACAAGACATGTGCTTCTACAAAATTTCATTCCAAACTTCACTAAACAACTTCGAGCCTTAGCAACAACAAATTACAAGACTTACGTAATCTAGGAATTATAAACTTTAACTCCTATTCAAACAAAAGTTCACAAACCTCCCAAGGTATGTAATCTTAAGTCTTCGAGTTTTCGAACTTAAAGAAAATAATTCTAATTCAGTTTATACTTCATTGAACCTAGAACTACATCAAAGTTACAATTCAAGAGCCAACCCTAATACATAAAAACTAAGACTCCTTACCTTTCTAAGTTTCAAAACCAGTTCTAGCTACATGTTCCTTCAATCTTCAAGCTGCGGACTACTAAATTAATTTGTCAATTAGCTTTTTGCTTTATAAGTGCATGAGTGATTGTACAAGTCACTCCATCTATTTAAACACAACTTTCTAAAGAGTTCTTCATCAGATTAGATTTCTTACTTCTTCGAAACTCTTGTCTCTTTAGAGTTTTGTTTCCTGTGAAACTCCTTCTTCAACTCAACCTTTCTTATCTTCATGTGTTGTATTCAAACTCAACCTCTTCATACCTACACAATAGTTAATTGATTTTATCAACTGTACATGCTTATCCAATTCTAAAATCAAGCACTCTTGTCCTCTTATATCAATAAACTATTTATGAACTCATCTGCATTTATCAGACATTAATGAACCACTTTAACTAACATGTTTCATCTATCTTATCAATCATCAAAACTTTATGAACTCCAACAAATTAAGTGATGATAAACCCCTTGTCCTTGTGCAAATCCTGACATTTTCCTGTAGACATTAAGTCAATAATCGTTAGCATGAATCAAGTTAGTTAAAGAGTCATAAGTATTGCACAACCCATGTCTTCCCCTTTTTGGCATCATCAAAAAATGTATTCAATGCATAGAAGAGGCCAGTGTGCAGTGTTAAAAAATCATGACCACTTGGGCTATCACCAAAACAATCAGAGCAAGACCATTTAATTAAAAAGTGGGTAGAAAGAGCAAAACGAGATAAAAAGTGAGTAGAAAGAGCAAAACGAGATAAACATAAAACAAAGAGAGAGAGATATCATTGATTCAACAAAATATGACCTACAAGAGAATAAGATAACTACAGCAAAATGAACAACCTAGGCACTTTTGTAAAAAACAACTTATAAGAACAAGATCCTAGGGAACTAAGAGGATAAACAAAATGAGGTGGGTGGAACAGGCACACTCAACTGTGTTAACTTGCGAATAACATCCCTATTATTAGCCCTTTCTTTGGAAAGGTCTGCCTCGAGTGTGAGGATTATAGCTTAAAGAGCCTCATTATATTGAGCATGAGTGGCATGATCTTCCTCCAACTCAGCCAAAGTATCAACCAATTCATTGCGCAACCTTTGTATAAGAATGCCAGCTTGTCTCACTGAAACAGGTAACGCAACATAGTTTAAGCGTCCAAGAATATCCTTAGTTTTCAGAAGAGATCAAACTTGCACAAAAACAAAATAGTCTTTAAAGATGGAGGAAAACCAAAACCCATACGGAACATGTACCTTTTGGTGATCCTTAATGAGAACCCTTTGCATTTGCTTAAGAATGAGACTGGGCAAGTTGATGTTGACTTCAGTATCAAGCAGCTCCATAAGAGTGAGGTCCAGGTAATTTGCTTTAATGTGTCTTTCCTTTTGAGGTGTGATCATCTTATGGACCATGTCAAAGTAAAGTTGGTGTAGAGGGGGCATTTCTCGCTTAAAAAAATAATGATGCTAAAAGAGATTAGGATTACCAGAGAATTTCCTAGTGATAGCCACTGCAGATGCCATGTTATCTAAGTATGGACACTCAAATTTAACATAGTGATCCCAGCCCACAGAAGAAAAGCAAGGATTCGAGCAATGTCTTCAGTAGCAAGACGAAAAGACACTCCTCACATAAAAGTGGTGAAGAGGTCTCCATTTGCAAATTCGTTAGTATAAAACTCATAGACATTAGGCCTTCCAAACTTCCGTTGAATGTCACCTTGAAAAAATAAGGAAAACCAACCCTGAAACTTAATTTTCTCAAGAGAGTAGCCATTTCAGGACCACCAAAACTAGTAACAACTCACCCACGAATAAAAAACTTCTTTTAAAAGTGCAAGATATATTGCAAATTGGGATTAAATGGCTCAGAGATATCAATGTCAGCAGGAAGAGGGGCATCATCCTTAGTTGCTTCTGAGTCAGAAGATGGACCAAGTTGAATGACCTATTTTGATGACTTAGATTTTAGAGAAGGTGGTTTAGACATCTCAATGAATAAATCAAACAAGAAAATCAAAATCAGAGGGAGGAATTCATGGAGTAGAAGGAATAGAAGAGGACAGTTTTTCCTTTTACTCGCTTGAAGAGCTTCCTCAAGAGAAGCTTTCTTTTTCCTTTTTCAATTTCTAGTGTGAGGAGTTTGAATTGGAGCAGGATGAGGTGATGTTTCAAAAAAGGTTCATTTTTAGAAATAAAAACCAGAGCCCCAGATTTCTTCACTAAATGAGAGCGAACTCATTTTTGGACTAGGAGTAGGAGTGGTTTCATCCTCAATAGGAAGTATCTGAAGAGAAGTGACCTTTTGAACTGAATTAGAGGAGTAATAATTACGAGTTACAAGAGGGGTCTTCGGCAACGAAGTCAACCATGGAGCGAAACTCATTACATGTTGAAGGGAAATAAGGAAGAAATTTGTCGAGTTGTGGTCACATCGAAATGAACAATAATAATGAGTGATTTGAAGGAGGAATCAATGGGATCATTATTTACTAAAGATGGTGGATTTGATAAGTCCATTATTTAAAAACAAGAAATAACTTCTGAGCTTTAATCGAAATTATAATGGAGTTTCAAAAGTGATAATGATGGAGTGTAATAGTTATTAGGATTTATATAAAGGATGAAAGAAAGAAAGAGAAAGGGAAAAAAGTTAAAATATATAGAAGTGAATGGGTGTGTCAGGAGTGAACGAAATAGGAGAAGAAGGTAGGACAAGGATGAAAAGGCGTTGGCAGCTTTATGAAAATAAGAAGGAGTTTTGAGTTTTGGTGATTACAAAAGACAATAACAACATACCCAGTGTATTCCCACAAGATGGGGTCTATGGAAGGTAAGTGTCTGCAGTCCATACTACCACCTCAGATGAAGTAGAAAGGTTGTTTCCAATAGACCCCAATCTCAAGATAGATAACACTATAATCAACAAACAAACAAACAACATAAAAACACTCAACAAAAGTAGGATAACATATTGCTAGATTATAATGAAAACAAGGCACATACAAGGTAAAATTATAAACTATCTATTCGAAATCGAAAACTACATTGAAACACTACTAACAGGCCACTATAGGCATAGATACAAATAGAAGCACTCTACCTATGATGATGGACTAACTCCTACCCACTAACCCTCTACCCTAATCCGTATCTACTATACTTTTCTATCAAGAGTCATGTCTTTTGTAAGTTGTAACTGCTCCATATCATGTCTAATAACCTCTCTCCAATATTTTAAACACTTGAAGCATGAGTGCCTAGCATTTTCATAAGCATAGTTAATCACTATCTCAAGTAAAGCATACCTGGAAAGAATTCATGATCTCAAATACTTTGAATTATTCCCAATTCTGCACAACTAAAGCATAAATAAATTAAGTCATCATTACACTGAAATTAGGACACACAACTGAATGTGCAAGACTGATATGAATAGAAAATAACCTAATATACAATGAGTATATTTTCTAACCAATAATTAAGGGAGTTCATGCAATTTTAATTATCCCCAAGTATAGCCTGTTCTTTTCAAAGTGTTCTCTACCTAGTGCCTTGGTAAAAATGTCAGCAATTTATACTTCAGGTAGAATAAAACATGAGTGATACATTACCCTTTTCAATACTATCTCTAAGAAAATGATGTCTTATGTCAATATGCTTAGTTCTTTTATGTTGCACAAGGTTTTTTACACTATTGATGGCACTAGTATTGACACAAAAAATTAGAACACAAAAAACATCCATATAAAAATCCTTGAGTTGTTGTTTAATCCATAACAATTGAGCCCAACATGATCCAACAGTAACATACTCTGCCTCAACAGTAGACAAGGCTATAAAGTTTTGCTTCTTAGTAGACAAGGATATCAAACATGATCCAAGAAAATGTGTCATACCTATGGTGCTTTTTCTGTCCACTAGATAACCTGCATGGTCAGCATCATCATAGCCTACCAACTTGAAATTTCTACCTTTAGGATACTAAAGGCTTAGGTCAGTAGAACCTTTGAGGTATCTCAAAATCCTATTTATAGACTTAAGGTAGGATTCCTTAGGATCTACTTGGAACCTTGAACATAAGCCAGCACTAAAGACAACGTGAGGTCTACTTGCAGTGAGATACAAGAGAGACTTAATCATTCCTTTCTACAGCCTTTGTTTTACTGATTGACCTATTTCATTTATGTTCAATTTTGTGGCAGTGCCAATGGGAGTGCTTATATCTTTGGCTTCCTCTATAGAGAATCTATTAAATAGTTCATCTCAAATTCACTAACCACGAGTTTCGCAAAGTCATAAGCCATGTTATTATCAGTACAGACAAAGATAATGTTATCCACATAAACCTATACAATCAATTAATCCTTTCCATTAATTTTCAAAAAGAGAGTGTTATCAACTTTACCTCTTGTATGCCTATGCTTCAGAAGAAATTTTGACAATTTTTCATACCAAGTCCTAGGACTTGTTTCAACCCATACAAGGCTTTGTCAAGCTTGTGCACATGATTAGAAAACTTAGCATTTTCAAAACCAGGTGTTCTCTTCACATATAACTCCTCTTTTAGATAATCATTTGGGAATGTACTTTTCACATCCAATTGATAAAGAGTAAATTCCTAGAAGGCAGCAAAAGCTACAAAAATCCTAATTGCTTCAAGTTTTTATATAGTATCAAAAGTCTCATCATAGTCTATCCCCTCTCCTAATTGTATTCTTGGACCACCAACCTTACCTTATTCCTTGTAACTATTCCATGTTCATCCATTTTGTTTCTGTACACTTACTTAGTTCCACTCACATTTCTGTCATCTGGTGGTGGTATCAAGTATCATACCTTACTTCTTTCAAGCTGGTGAAGCTCTTCTTGCATAACAATTATCCAATCTGTATTAAGAAGTGCTTTCTTTACTTTTTAGGTTCAAGTATTGATAAAAAAACTCTGAAAGCACACGGGTTCTTTAATCCTGATCTAGTAGTGATCTTAGAAGTGAGATTAGTAAGAATATTCTCTATTGGATGAGATCCTTGATACTTATAGCTTTTAGGTGCCTAATTTTGTGAGCTAATAGGATCACTAATAGTAACTTGAGCTGGAGTTATTGGTGATTCAGTTTACCCTGTTAATGTGCCTCCAGTCTGATCTTCAGTTGAATTGGGTGGTACAACTTATTCCTTTGACTATTCTTCAGTTTCACTTTCATCCTGCATGTTAGTCTCAACACAAAATTCATCAAAACAATATGCACACATTCTTCAACACAGTTTGTTCTTTTATTTAAAACCCTATAGGCTTTACTATGGTAAAAATAACCCAGGAAAATTCCCTTATCACTTCTTGGATCAAAAAATTTTCAAATTATCTTTTCTATTATTATGAATGAAGCATTTGCAACTAAAAGTCCTAAAATAAGAAATATTAGATTTTCTACCTTTGAGTAATTCATATGGAGTCTTCTCAAGGATAGGCCTAGTTATGTATCTATTCATAAGTAAAAGCAGTACCTATAGCCTCAGCCCAAAAATTCTGTACAAGATTTCCTGTAAGCATCATTGTTCAAGCCAAATCTTGTAAGGTCTTATTTTTTCTCTCTACTACTCCATTTTGTTGTGGGGTTCTAGGAGTAGAGAAATTATGATTTATACCATTTGTTAAATAAAATTTCAAAAATTTTACATTTTCAAATTCAGTTCTATGGCCAGATCTTATGAAAATTAGTGAGGTGCCTAGCTTCTTCTCTATTCTTTTTAATGAAGATATAAAAGACATCAAAGGCATCTTTCTTAAAAGTCAAGAACAGTGTCCAGGTAAACCTGGAATAGTCATCAGTATTTATAAAAATATATCTCTTGCCTCCTTTATTTTGTACCCTCATTGGTCCACAGAGGTCCATATGGATCAGGTCAAGGCACTTAGTTGTACTTACATGGTTTTTAGTTTTCAAAGATGACATTACATGCTTGCCCCTTACACATTCACTACAAACCTTTTCTTTTTTGAACTTAATTTTGTGCAAGTCCACCACCATGTCCTTAAAAGTTAGTTTGTTCATTTGCCTCAAACTTGCATGCCCAAGTCTTTTGTACCAAAAGTGGGGATAATTTTTAATTGCACTTCAACATGTCAGCCTTGTGCCCAGGCATTCCCATAATATCAACCTTGTATACATTTTTGTGTCTTCTAGCTATTAAAATGATATCCTATGTATTTAGGTTCATCACCTTGCAACTTGCAGAAGTAAAAATTATATTTTTTTTACATAATTATGAAATGCTAAGCAGGTTGTGTTTTGGTCCATCCACAACATAGACTCCTTCAAATGCTCTTGATTTAGATCTACCAATCTTCCTATAGTAATGATACCCGTTTTTACCATATCTAAATGCCACATTCCCCATTCAATTACAGAGAGGGAATGAAATTTTTATTTATCTCCAATTATATGCCTTAATAAAGCATTATCCATGTACCAATGTCTCTTACCTCCTTCTACTCTTGCATACAAAATAGTTTAGGGGTTAATCATAGAAACTATCAAAAAGATGAATTAGGTTTTATCTATCCCATTGAGGCAAAAGGTTTGGGAACCTATTTTTTTGACTAGTTCTGACCCTTTTTTTGCTAGCCTGAGCTAACTTGAAGTCAGTTTCTTTTGCAAGATTTGGGCATAACTGGATTATCAATAGTAGGATTCCCAAGATTACCACATATATAACACCAATATTTTGTTGCATTTGTTTTTTTGTAAATCCTGATCCAGTCTTTTCATTGTGAGTTTTCTCACTCGTCTTATTTATAATCCTAGAGGAATCGGTCTATCTATTCACTCTCTTAAGATCCATTATTAGTTTAGACACTTTTTTAGTTAATTTTCTTACCTTTTTTTTACAAGAATAGTCATTTTGTAATGCCCCAAGTTTTCAAGCTCTAGACCCCTTAAAAGATAGGCCATTAAGTTTGTTTTCCAATCCCACAAGTCTCGCCTCAATCCGATATCATGGCAAAAAGTTATGCAAAATTTTCCTCAAGTATCAGTCAGTTGCCCGTGACTACGACTCACGTGATAACCCATAATCAGACATAACGAGTCATTACAAGAAATTGCCATCATAACAGTAAGAATCCACAACTTTAGCCCAGTGATAACGACCTTAGCCTACGACTTATCAGCGGTGACAATAAGTCATTTGAAGGGAATCGTTATCACAACAGTGTATAGCCAAGAACCCAATCCAATGGTACGATTCCAGTACATGACTCATTATCAGATATTATGAGTCATTGTGTAGACCTATTACCTAAATAGTAAGGGATCCAAAAACCAATTCTTAGGTTACGACTCCACCTAACGACTTGTAGCCAGTCATAATGAGTCGTTAGGAGGGGAGTCTCCAAGATCCCAAGACCTTAGGTTTACGACTCAGACCATGACCCATGACCAGTCATAACAAGTCGTAGGGTGAGTCATAATGATTGGAACCAACATTTCTACATGATTTTGTAAGGACTTTTAAGTCTTTTCCCATTCTTTTAAAAGTCACACCCACGTCATTAGGCTTTCTAAAGGGTTTTATGAAAAGCCCAAATTCCCCAAATTCATGATTTAATCATATTTCCACCTAGAGAAAACTAAAAGGGCGATTTTCCCTTTTTCCAACAGGCAACTAGAGTTCTTCAAGTTTAAATTAAATTCCGAGAAATTCTCCAAGGAGTTTCCTTTCAGGTATGTGAGATTTCATCAATGGGTTTCTTCCACCCATTGAGTCCTAAGAACTCTCAAAATTTACAAGTACAAACCCCTTTCTCTTTTTAATTGGGTTCCAAGTTAAATACGAGTTTTATAATCTCTCTCCCAGTTTGTTTTGTTAATAAAACATGATAATATGTTTCCCCTTAAAAATTGTGTCTCCATATATTTGATAATTATGAGTGTCCATATCATGATCAGTTATTGAAATATTGAGTGTTATCTATGACTTTCCTTACCATGATCAGTTTTAAACATTTTTATGATCAGTTGCATTAGTCAGAGCCGGTGGGTTAGGAACACCCGATACCTAGGAATTCACACATATGTCAACTTACATGTTATTGAACAGTTCATATTTTACATTTATTATTATTTTCAGAATACCATGACTTGAGCATATCAGTTATTAGTTCATGTTTTAGTTTATACTTCAGTGTCATTCTGTTGGGAGTAATACTTAGCATCGAGTGAATGCAGGGATAAAGACTCCTCTGTCAGTAAGGCATGAGACCGTTAGTAGTAGTCCCTAAGTTCCAAAACTACGATGCCATCATAGGTTATAAGGGGTCATCCGTCAGGCATGACATCCTTATCCTTCGAGTCATCAGATTAGTGGATCTACACTAGCTAGTGTTGGTACCCTTGGCAAGGTACTAGCACCTATCCAACTAGCGTTATAGGTTGGACCTCAATTTTTCTCAAATTTTGGGGTATATTAGTTTTAGTTAGCTCCTACAGTCTCCAGTTCAGTTTCAGCTTATGTTTTAGCTCAGCTATGCATGACCTTGTATTCAGTTATTCAATTTATTCATCACATGTTTATACTTGGTCTTGCATTTAGCTTACATGTTCATGCATTCATGCTCAGTTATACCAGATAGCTTTTCCCATCTCATATACTTAGTACATTTAAAGATCGCATACTCTCTTTTGCGTAATATTGTCTTATAATATAGGTTTGGATGCTAGTTCTCGAATCATACTTAGTCCGTTCCTGTACCACTCAGCAGTAGTTGTGGAGAGTCCTCATCCTTCGAGGACTGGTTATCAGTTGTTATCTTCAGTACTTTATTTTAGTTGGGGTTTTGTCATATTAACTCCCCATATTTTAGAGGCTTTCAGACAGTCAGGTATGTTTTCAGTTTTGTCAGATATTCAGACATGATTGGTGTTATTTTCGTTATCACTCATTACTAGATTTTTCAGTTTATATTTTGCCTAGTATTTTGTTATTTTCTTCAGTGCTCATAGTAGGTGTAGGACCATGGGTTATCTTGGGGTAACTTGTGACTCTAGACACCGTGTTACGACTAGGGGATAGTCTCGGTTCATGACAAACTCTTACATTTGTTAGTTCTAACTCAGTCCTTTCTTAATCCTCACTCATACTCTTTTTTCTTTTTTCAAAAAGAAAAATTTAAAAATTCAGATTTAAGGCTCAAATTTGTTTAATCAAGTTCACTCACTTGTTCTTTTAGGGTGCATTTTTCCTTTTCAGTAATGATATTACAAGCTTTTAGATAAATATAATCAAAATTTAGGCTTGCAAGACTACTAAACATTTCATCCCTATTAGAAGTCGGTTCTTGAAATCATCAACTAAAGCACTCATTAATGAAATAGGTTTTCTTTTAGAAAACAGATGCAACTTTTGTTTTAGTTCTAGAATACTTACCTTAGAGGTGGGATCTTCATCCTTCATGTCTCAGTCACCAATGACCTGAGGGCAGTTTCATCAACATCCTCATTATCTGACTTTTCTAAATCTGAATCCCAAGCAACTACTATAGCATATTCTTCCCCTTTTTTTTCTTAGTTTTTCCCTTTTGTTTTTTTTTAGTTCTCTCCTTTTTTCCACTAAATTTCTCAAAGAGGACTATCCTTAATTTGATGATCAGTTTTGTCACATTTGTAGCATCCAACCTGATTATTATCATTGGACCATTTTCTGCTACTTGTTCCTTCTTTTCAGATCCTTTTCTCTTAAAAAACATCTTGAAGTTCTTTGCAATAAATGTTACTTGTTCCTCATCCAGTTCAGATTCATCACTATCAAATGTCTTCAATGCCAGTGATTTTTTCTTATCTACTTTATCTTTTTACAGGTCATTAGATTACCAAATAGCTCAACTTGGGACATCTTAGTGAGGTCCTTTACTTTTCTTATTGTTGCAACCTTAACATCTTATTTGAACTTGGGCAGAACTCTCAAAACTTTCTCTACCTGTTCCTCAGTAGATAGAACCTTTCCTAAGGATGACAACTTATTCACCAAAGAGGTCAATCTAGTTATCATTTCTTGTAGTGAATCATTTTTTTAATTTTGAAGGCCTCATATTCAGTGAAAAGTAGGGAAATTTTGAACTTTCTTACTTGGGTAGTACCTTCATGTGCATTCACCAAAGCATCCCAGATTTGTTTAGAAGTGGTGCAATTTGACACTCTATTATACTCAGCAGGGCCAAGTCCACAAGGCAGAATGTTCTTGGCCTTTGCATTTTTTCTTAAGGCAACAAGATCCTAAAGGGTGAATTCACTTTTAAGCTTTTTTACTTGCTCTCCATTAATTGTCTTTATAGGAATTATTGGTCCATCAGTAAGCCTATCCTACAATTCATAGTCTTCCCCTTAAAGATACATTTCTATCCTAGCCTTCCACCAAATGAACTGAGAACCATCAAAGAGTGGTGGTTGAGCTGTTGAGTAACCTTTATCATGTTCAATAGGTGGTGTGGAGTTCATCATGATCTTATCTTAGGTGTTAACCCTTTTTAAGATAACCTCGCTCTTATATCAATTGATAGAGTATGCGTCTTAATGATTAAACTTATATTCACTTAAGAGTAACCAAAGAGTGAAACAAAATGCCTAACATGTTCTAATAATGTAGTGAATACTATAGTAAATGAGGCAGTATTTTTACGTCGAAAACACCTAGCTCAAAAGGTGTGAAAAAACATGACTTGTGCATCTACGTGATTTCACCTTAAACTTTACTAAAAAACTTTGATCCTTAGCAATACCAAATTACAAGACTTATGTTATCTAGGAATTATAAGCTCTAACTCCTACTCAAACAAAACTCACAAACCTCTCAAAGTATGTGATTCCAAGTTTTTGAGTTTCCTAACTTGAAGATAATAATCCTAGTTCAGTTTATACTTCACTAAACCTATAATTACATCAAAGTTACAACTCAAGAACCAACCATAATAAATAGAAACTAAGACTCCTTAACATTCTAAGTATCAAAACTAGGTCCAGCTACGTGTTTTTTCAATCTTCAAGATGCAAACTGCTAAGTCAATTTGTCAATTGTCTTTTTTTCTTTGTAAGTACGTGAGTGACTGTACAAGTTACTCCCTCTAGTTAAATACAACTCTCCAAAGAGTTCTTTATCAGATTAGACTTCTTACTTCTTCGAAACTCTTCTCTTTAGAGTTTTGTTTCCAGTGAAACTCCTTCTTCAAGTCAACCTCTCTTATCTTTATATTTTGTATTCAAACTCAACCTCTTCATACACATACAATAGTTAATTTGAGTTTATCAATTGTACATGCTTATCCAATCCTAAAATCAAGCACTCTTGTCCTCTTATGTCAGTGATCTATTATGAACTCATCTGCATTTACCAGAGCATTACTGAACCAATTTAACTAACATGTTTCATCTATCTTGTCAATCACCAAAACTTTATGAACTCTGTATTTGCTTAGTAATTATTTTTAGTTAATGTAATCAATTGTTCGTTATCAATTGTATTCATTCATTAGATGAATGCAATTTGTATTTATACTTGGATTTGTATATATGAATACATAACAACAAAAATACAGTCAACCATGGATATATTCATACAAATATAATTAAACATGTATAAAAAATAACAAAAATACATTTTAAATTATTCGTCTAAAATAATATGAATTGGTAATCATATAATAAACTTTATGATATTACAAAATATACATAATGTAACCCTACGATGAGGCCTCAAACTTCTAATTATTGTTCTATATAAATTATACGTATTGTTTTCTTGACAAAGTAAATTATACGTATTGTAAATCTTTTTTAATAACAAAAGTGTGTAGTCGTTGCTTAATAACATATGTTCATTCATAAAAAGAATTATTTTTTGGTATTTTTACACGTCTATTTGATTTGAAAATCAAGCAAGTTGCCAAATCAACAAAAAATATCAAAATGATACACTTGAACCATATTATAGATGTTCAATTTATACACGAATTAGTTGAGATATCTATGCTTGCGTCTGAATATACAACTCTATATTATGATTTGAAATTTTGATCCAAATCAGTGTACATGCAATTTAATATCATGATTTCATAATGTAATGTGTCCATATTTTTGGTCAATATTTTATTCAAAATCTCCTGAAAATATCATGATAAATGATATATTGAAAATCTTCCAAGAATTTTTTGATTCTCACATGGATGAGATTATTTTGAGATTTCTCTTTACACATAAGAACCCCCTCCTATAAATAGGGGATAGTTCTTTCAACTTGGAAACATCAATTCGAGAAGATTTTAGTTGTGTTGTTTTCTTCTTTATAAAGAGTATTTTGTGAGAGAGTTGTGTTGGGAAACACTTGTGTGAATCCTTCTTTGAAGAAATCTTGTGAGGTTATTTCCTTGGGGTATTTACTATATTAGAGTATTTAAGTACTCGAATTTTGTACTCTCTTTTGTGCTTTTTACTCTTTTTTATTTCGTTGGTGCTTAGTCAAACTGCTCCTCCTTTTGGTTGTTGACGTATGTCATGTTGATTGAACTACGTTAAGTTTGTGCCTCATTTATTTTCTTAACTTATCATTATTATCGTCTTTGTTATTGTATTTAATTGACTGCTTTATCTAATTTTGTACTATTTAAATTTTTAATCCTAACAAATTGATATCAGAGTATGCTTAGTTTTTATTTTATCCTATTAGTGACCATGACTGTAACGAAGATTTACGTTGAGAAATTTAACCACAACACAAACTTCAAAATATGACGGTTGAAAATGGAAGCTATCCTTATTCAGGATAGTTTCAATATGGTACTGCTAGAAGAGAAGAAATTTTTTAAAAAACTAACGGACGAGGAGTTTGATAACCTTAAGAAAAGGGTCAAGTCTAGTGTTATACTTAATCTCTCTGATGATGTGCTATTTGAAGTAGCTTCTAAAACCACTACTAAAGGCATTTGGAAAAAGTTAAAAGGCCTACATATGAAAAAGAAGGTAAAGAATATACTCCACTTGAAGCAAAAGCTTTACACATTTTGTATGGATGAAAATACTTTCATACTCTCACATCTTGATGTCTTTGATTTCATTCTTATGGATTTAAGTAATATAAATATCTAGATTGAGGAAGAAGATCAAGATGTTTTGCTAATATTTCTGACCTCAATCCTTTAAATATTTTAGAGATACTATATTTTATGAAAAAAATTTTATCTCTTATAGAAAAATCAAATCTATGCTGAAATCTAAAGATAATATAGATATAGATATCACAGGAGAAAGTAGTGAAAATTAGGCGTTTAATTTATTTTTCAAGTGTAGATCTAATGCAAATCCCAAATATAGTAATTCAGTGTGTTATTATTATCATAAAAAATGCCACATTAGTTTAATTGTCTTAAGTTGAAAAACAAAGAAAAAGAAAAGATAATTGAGCATAAGGCCTCTGACACTGTTGAATCAAGTGTTGTTGTTGATGAGGTGTAAGGAGCTATATATTTTTAGTAACTGAGAATAATAATTCTTCTAACAATGATTGTATTTTAGATTTGACTTATTCGTTTTATATGTGTCCGAACAAGGACTTATTTTTTACATATGATTTTGTTGAAGGTGGAGTTGTCTTACTGGACAATAATGTTGCTTGCAAAATCGGTGAAAAAGGTACTGTCCGAATCAAAATGCATAACGATGTAGTGAGAACTCTCATAAATATTAGATATGTTTCCGAGTAGAAGAAAAATCTCATCTTTTTTAGCATTCTAGAATCTCTTGAATGCAAATACACAAGTGAAGGTGGAGTTCTTGAAATATCTTGAGGTAGTCTTGTGATTATGAAGACACGTAAATCTGAAATGTTATACACACTATTGGGATCTACTATTACAGGTGTTGCTATTATCTTAATTTTAGATAGAGACCTATTTGATTCTGACGTCTTGAAATTTTGAGAGCCCCTAAGAGCTTTGTGAAGAAGGTGGGGCATATTACTATATTAGCCAAAATTAGATCAAGGTGGAGATTTATAATGTGTCTATATTTTTAGCTAATAGCTTGTCAAAAACTCTTAAAAATCTCATGTTAAAATGATATATTGAAAATCTCACCAGATTTTTTTAATTCTCATGTGGATGAGATTATTATGAGATTTATCTTTTCTCCCAAGAACCTCCTTCAATAAATAGAGGAAAGTTCTTTCACCTTAGTCACACCAATTTGAGAAGATTTTAGTTGTATTAATTTTCTTCATTGTAGAGAGAATTTTGTGAGATAGTTGTGTTGAAAAATACTTGTGTGAACCCTTCTTTGGAGTGATCTTCTGAGGTTATTCTCTTGCGGTATTTGGGATATTAGAGTATTTAATTACTCTACTTTTGTACTTTCTACTGTGATTTTGTACTCGCTTTTGTTCCATTGGTGTTAAGTAAAATTTCTCCTCCTTTTCATTGTGGACTTAGGTTAAGTTGATCGAACCATGTTAAATTTGTGTCTTATTTATTTTCTCAACTTAGCATTATTATCGTCTTTGTTATTGTATTTAATTGACTGCTTTATTTAATTCTGCACTATTCAAATTTTCAATCCTAGGACATTATTTACTATCCCAATTTCTCAAAACTAAAGCATAATTTGAATTTCAAATAATGAGTTCAATTTTTTTTAAAATATAAATTTGTATCATAAGTTTATATTTTGTAAAACAATACCCATTATTTTAAAATTTAGAAAAAAAAAACTCATTCTTAGCGTGAAGAGATTGCTCATAATATGTGAAATGATTATATTAAAGAATAACTAGTCACTACTATTATTTACTTATGAATCTTTAAAAAATTATGTTTATCTTATAAGATGAGAAAAACAACAATAAGATAGCGATTTAATCACATTAAATCAATAATTTAGCTCCTCTACTTCTTGATATTTTGTTATATTACACTAAATATATTGAAATTATATATGATAAAAAATTTAATAATATAATAATTAAATAAATATTTATTTAAAATACAAATACAATACCATATAATTCAAGTTGTACATGTTTTTGCAACTCCATCAACTAGTGTAGGAGTAGTTTTTTGGGAAGACTTTAAAGGAAAATCCTTCTCCCGTTATGTATATAGAAATGGGAATGTGAATCTCATCTCTTATATTTTTGTGCTTGATTAAGCATTGCTCTCTAAAAAAATCCTCGACCTTTTACTTAATGCACACTATTTCACCAAAAAAAAAAAAAAAAACAACCATCCAAACAAGCTAGTCTAAATAATTGTAATATTTAAGATTTATGCACATGTGAAAAGAATCTCTCTCTTGTACTATGGAAGAGTTCAAAAAGGTCAATAAATAGAGCTAATGGCCTTGTGAGATTAGTGATTTTTTCTCTAAATAATACAACAACAAACTAGGCATGATGTTAGATTTGGAGCTTTCTAATTTACTCTTTTGCCTCATTCCTTTCATCTTCCTCTTCTTCATCAATCTTTTCCAATTCAACTCAACCAAAATCCAAAAATCTTATCCCATAATTGGTTCCTATTTCTCAATCTTAGCAAACAAACAACGTAGAATTCAAAAATTCAATGGACTTCCGTTGTTGTTCAATCCACATCCAATCTTACTTTCACTCTCATTTGCCCGTTCGGTATGCTCCAAATATTCACGGCTAATCCATTCAATGTTCAACACATCCTCAAAACTCATTTTCATATTTACCAAAAAGGTGATATATTTAAACTACTATGGCTGATTTTCTTAGCGATGGTATTCCCAACGTGGATGGTGATATATGTGTTGGAACCTTGAAGCTTTGATGAATGACAATATGAATGAAACAAGTCAATATACGTGTTCCACTGATCCGACAAGTTCAAGAATGCATTCTATGGTATAAAAAATTTAAAATCAGAATGAGTTAATTCAGTGCAACTGGAAACTTCAACTTACTGATCACGTAGGGAATAGAACAAGTTGAATTTGATTCAAACACTTAATGATAAGGAAAAGCAAGTTGAGTTGAAAAGGAGTCCTATGTGAAGAAGGAGTTTCACTTCTGAGCATATCCATAAGAGTCATATGTGTAGAAGGAGAAAGATTCTGAAAATTGAAGAAGTCTATGCAAAACTTACAATTTGAAGGACTTTTTGGAGAGTTGGAGTTTGACTACAACACTAAGGAGACAAGAGTTGAAATTGAAGAAGGAGTCTCACTTCAAGTAGAACTCTATGCAATGAGAGTTATGATTGAAGGGGGAGTTTGAAATAAAGAATGACTCTTTGAAGAGTTGTACTTAAATAGAAGATGCATCAGTCAGAATAAACTACGCACTTACAAAGCAGAAAAGTACAATCGACGGATTGGATTCATGAAGTACTACTAAATCACTGAAAAAACACATTGAAGAACCTGGTCTTAAGTATAGAATCCAGCTAAGAGTTTTAGTGTTTATTTTTAGAATTGATCATCGTGTTTGAAATTTTGATGTAATATTAGTTTCAGTGAGTTATAAAATGAACTAGGAGCTAATTTTCAAGTTGGGGAAAACTCAGAGACTTTGGAAATGCATACCTTGGGAGGTGTGTGTGTAGTTAGAAATTAGAGTTTATAATTCCTAGTCCTGTTAAATGAATTGGAGTTTATAATTTCTATTTGTTGGTTACAAGAGATTTGTAATCAGTCATTGTTGAGGCTCGGAGTTATTTAGTGAAGTTGGGGTTAAATCATGTAGAGGTGCAGGTCGTGGTATTTTCCACATTTTTGAGCCGTATGTTTTCCACGTAAAATCATTGTATTCTTTACTTACTGCTTCCCTAAAACACGACAGGTAACCCGTTTCATCCATAGGTAACACTTACGTTAAAGTCACTGATCAGTAGGTCACATACTCTAACAAGTGGTATCCGAGTGAGGTTATCTTAAAAAGGGTTAGCACCTAAGACAAAGATCGATATGATGAATTCCATACCACCTACTGGTCACAGTGAAGGTCAATCCACTATTAGACCTCCACTATTTGATGGTTCTCACTTCATTTGGTGGAAAGCTAGGATGGAAATGTTCATTCAAGGGGAAGACTACGAGTTATGGGACAGGATCACTGATGGTCCTACTATTCTAATAAAGTTAGAAGATGGTGAACAGGTCAAGAAGGTAAGAAGTAAGTTTACCACTGATGACTTAGTGATATTAAAGAAAAATGCTAAGGCTAAGAACATATTAATCTGTGGACTAAGACCGGATGAATACAACAGAGTGTAAAACTGTACCACTGCTAAGAAAATCAGGGATGCACTGATCAATGCACATAAGGGTACCTCTCAAGTAAGAAAATTTAGGATTGCTCTTCTCTTTACTGAATACGAAGCTTTTAAGATGAAGGAGAATTAAACCCTACATAAAATGATGACAAGGCTTACTGCCTCGACAAATAAGTTGACTTCTTTGGGAAAAGTCATTACTGTTGAAGAACAAGTTGAAAAGGTGTCGAGGGTGCTACCAAAATCAAAATGGAATATTAAAGTGACTGTTATTAGGGAGGTAAATAAGGATCTCATAGGTATGACACTAGATGAACTAGTAGGGAATCTGAGAACTTATGAAATGGAAATTGATGGAACTAAGGAGCTAGCAGCCCCTGAGGATACCTTAGCTTTGAAGGCATCTGACAGTGATGAAGAAATTGAACTTGATGAAAAATAAGTTGCCTTTATAGCTAAGAACTTCAGCAAATTCTACAAAAAGAAGAAGGGAACAGGTAGCAAGAAATGGTCCAATGCCAATCCAAATGAATGCTACAAGTGTGGTAAGATTAATCATTAGATCAGGGATTGTCCTGTCTGGGAAATAAAATGGAGAAAGGAAAGGATTGAAAAGGAATTGAAAGAAAAAATCAAAAAGAGGAAAGAATATGCAATGGTAGCAGCTTGGGGATCTGACTCAGATGATGATGAAGTTGATGAAATAGCACTCATGGCTCTTGGAGATTCGGACTTGGAGGAAGAAGATGATGCTTCTGAGGTAAGTATACTTGAACTTAAAGAAAAGTTGCATTTGTTTTCTAAAACAAAACTTATTTCCTTAATGAGTGCTCTAATTGATGATTTCTAAGAATTAACTTCTGATAGGGATGAGTTATTCAACAATCTTGCAAGTCTCAAGTTTAATTTTATTGATCTAGAAACTTGTAAGAACACTGTTGAAAAGGAAAACTGCACTCTTAAGGAACAGGTTAGCAGACTTGATTCATCAAACTTGACCCTTAAATCTAAAATCTTAAAACTGACTCTTTCTGAAAAAGAAAAATAGGTCAAAAGTGAGGAACAAGAAAAAATTAAGTCAGAATTAACTAAGATTAAACATGAATACTTTTGTGAAAAAGAAAAGGTTAGTAAATTGAGTCAAGAAATTTCTAAATTGAAACTTGATATTAAAAAAGCTAATAGATGGACACATTCTTCAAGAATTGTTCATAAGTTATGTCAAAGAACTCACAATGAAAAGGCTGGATTGGGCTTTTATAAAAGTTTTAATGTTGTTAGAGATCTGTGTTATATTTGTGGTAACCAGGGGCATCCAACCACTGAATGTCCAGTTGCAACAAAAAGCAAATCAATAAACATAAACCTAGCAAAAAAAATCTGATTCCATGTTAGCACAAGCTAACAAGAAGTTCAAATCTGGTCAGAGAAAAAGGTTACATAACCTATTGCCTCGATGGGCTAGAAGGAACCTCATACATCATTTTTCTCATAAGGAAAGACCCATGCTTGTCTAGGTGCCTAAAGTTAACCCCTAATTTATTTTGCAGGTGAGAGTGAAAGGAGACAAGCAAAATTTGTACATAGATAAAGCTTGATCAAGGTATAAGAATGAAAGCAAATAAAGTTTCTTTCACTCACCATATTTAACGGGGAAATGGATCTTTTGGAGATGGAAGAAAAAAAGGATGACAGTGAAACTGATAAGCATACACAGGAACATGTTGTACCATCTGGTTCAACTGTTGTATAGACTGGGGGCATATTGACAGGGGGAACAACAAATTAAGAAATCGATGTATCAATAATACCAACACAAGCTGATGATAATTTTGTTGATAATTCAAAAGAATTGGAGTTGTCACAAGAATCTTGAGATATCTCATGGGAATCAATGGCTTAAGTCTAGGTATTCAAATAAAAGTAATTTCACTCTTGAGGGCTATAAAAATGTTGACTATGTGGGTTACTTAAATGACTGAAGAAGCACCAAAGGCACTAAGCGGAGAGCATTTTGAAAGGAATAGGTTACTTAAATGACTGAAGAAGCACCAAAGGCACTAAGTATGAACTCTCCTCAATGATTGAGTAGAATAACCATTTTTCTTTTAAATCTTATTAGCTAAAATGTTATTCGATTCAGTCTTGCACATTTAGTTATGTGTCCCAATTCTAGATGTTTGACTCTTCTAACCTAATTTTGTATTAGATTGTGCAGAAAATAGGTACAAGCAAGCAATTGTGACCACAAAGTTCTTCTTATCAGGTATGCTCTTCACTGACATAAGCATAGGTTGTCTAAGTTCAAACAGTTAACCACACCAGTTCTATTCCTCATACTTTATCCTTCCCTTGTCCTATGATACTGAAGAATTGGTTGACCAAATTTTCTTTGACTCTCTCCAAATGATTATGCACAAATGAGTTAATCCTATACCAGAGATTTCTTCTTCTATCTCAACCAAAATATCAGTTTTGTACCATGGATTTTACAAACTTGATCATCAATCACATGCAGCATATATTTTTGAAGAATGAAAAGGGGCATGCTCTCTCTTTTAGTTCCTAACTGGCTTAGATCTTTTAGGATTTCTCAGTCCAAGTTTAGGTTTGACTTCTCAAAAAACAATGGATATTTTTGAACAGATGAATCATGCTGCTCTACTTGGTTCAATAAGGAGGGATAAAACTCATTGCAAAAAAAATGATAAGAAAAATAACTTAGCTGAGATAAATTCTGAACTAGAAGTTGCATCTGACAGTCATAAAGCGGAATAAGTGATCCTTCAGGCTAGGATCATGACTTTGAAGCTTTACCTTGATTGAGAAAGGGATGAAAATGTTGAAGTCATTCGTCAATTGACACAGTTGATAACACCTGTTCCACCTTCCTCATCAGCTCCTCACTATTCGTATCTTTAGCCATATCCCACTTTTATACTATATTTTTTTTATTAATGCTCAGTTGTTTTGATTTTTTCAGTACTAGCTTAGGTTAAATGTGGAACATGCTCTAACAGTTAAATGAAATGGTTATCTTTGCTAAATTGATTCATATTTTTGCTCTCTTTAATACATTACTATGTTGGCTAAAGTCTTTGTCTGATTGTTTTGGTGATAGCCCCAGTGACCATGAATATCATAACAAATCACTTTGGCTAGTATATTATTGCATTAAAATGGTTTTTGATGATACCAAAAAGGGGAAGATAAGAGGGTTGTGCAATGTTTATAACCCATTGACTAACTTGTTTCATTCTAATATTTTATACTTTAGTGCCTACAGGTGAAGATATTTGAATGCACAAAGACAACAGGTTTGTCATCATCAAAAAGGGAGAATTTGTTGGAACCTTGAAGTTTTGATGAATGACAATATGAATGAAACAAGTTAATATACGTGTTCCACTGATCCGACAAGTTCAAGAGTGCAGTCTACGGTATAAATAATTAAAAATTAGAATGAGTTAATTTATTGCAACTGGAAACTTCAACTTACTGATCATGTGGTGAATAGAACAAGTTGAATTTGAATCAAACACTTGATGATAAGGGAAAGCAAGTTAAGTTGAAAAGAAGTCATATGTGAAAAAGGAGTTTCACTTCTGAGCATATCCTTAAGAGTCATATGTGTAGAAGGAGAAAGATTCTGAAAATTGAAGAAGTCTATGCAAAACGTACAATTTGAAGGACTCTTTGGAGAGTTGGAGTTTGACTACAACACTAAGGAGACAAGAGTTGGAATTGAAGAAGGAGTCTCA
>NC_061113.1:255958427-255964379 GCF_002878395.1 Capsicum annuum
AAGTCACTGATCAGTAGGGCACGTACTCTAACAATTTGGAAGTACCAAAGACAAGTTGCTAGCTATGAATTCAACACTAGATCTCTACGTAAATTTGCTGAAACTGTTGTTGATGTGGAACTCAACGAACGGCTGATTCCACTTCTTGCTACGGCTGCTGCGGAAAAAAAAGTTCTTGATTTTCAAGATGTATTACAAAGGTTTACTTTTGATAACATTTGTAAAACTGCTTTTGGTTATGATCCTGCTTATCCATTACCATCGCTCCCTCAAGCGAAATTCGCAGTTGCTTTCGAAGACACTATTAGATTCAGCAGTGAAAGATTCAATGCTATTTTCCCCTTTCTCTGGAAAATTAAGCAAAAGTTCAATATTGGAAGTGAGAAGAAATTCAGAATTGTTATGGATGAAGTTCGTCAATTTGCAAAACAATTCGTTAAAGAAAAACAATCAACGAAAAATCATCATTGGATTCGGTTGATATATTATCAAGATTCTTGAGCGTTGGCTATAAGGACGGGGATTTTGTCACGGATATTGTTATAAGTTTTACATTAGCTGGCCGTGACACAACATCAGCTGCTTTAATATGGTTCTTTTGGTTACTTTCCGAACATCCAGAAGTAGAAAATAATATCTTGAATGAAATTAAAGCGAAATCGGAAAGTTCAGCGTACGATGAAGTGAAAGATATGATATACACACACGCTTCACTTTGTGAAAGCATGCGATTTTATCCCCCAATTCCAATGGATACTAAAGCAGCTATAGAGAACAACATTTTACCAGATGGCACATTTGTTAAAAAAGGGACAAGAGTAACTTACCACCCCTATGCAATGAGAAGAGTAGAGAAAATATGGGGAAAAGATTGGGTAAATTTTAGACCAGAAAGGTGGTTAGATAAGGATGAAGTGACAGGAAATTGGACATTTGTGGGTAAGAACGTGTATACATATCCTGTGTTTCAGGCAGGGCCAAGAATATATTTAGGAAAAGAAATGGCATTTTTGCAAATGAATATATTACCCTTGCATTAATTTATTTTTAAAATATTCATACTTATTTATAAAGTTTTCAAGAATTTTTTTAAGACGTGAATAAATAAAAGAGAGAAGTATCAATTACCTCCTTGAAGTTGTCTCATTTTATTCATGGTACATTTGAACTTTAAGTCGTCTTAAGTAACCCCGAACTTGTTGATTTAGTAAGTCGCATGCCCCTTTTTGATCCACGTGGCACAATGTGTGATTTCAAACTCTATGAGGCGCGTGATGGAGTTATAAATTTTTTGTCAAATTAACATTTTTCAACGGTCAAACACGAAAAAAATCCATTTTTCTTTAATTTTTTCAAAAACTTCAAAGCCTCCTCTCTCTCTTCTCTTCCTATTTATTATCCCTCTTCCTCCATCACTTTCAAAATGTGTAAAAAAAAAAATCTTTCAATTGCTTCTATTTTACATACTTAAATTAGGGATGTGCATCGATCGATTCAGTTTATCGGTTTTTTATTTTTAAATACGCTAAATCAATAAGATATTTTCTTATCAATTTTTAGTCCTTAACGATTCGATTTTTTATTTAACCAATAAGAAAATACTCATAAAATAGAAAAAGTAATAACTAACATGAAAAGAAACCGAATCTTAGTTGCAACCAAAATCCTACTTATATATTACTACTAATAATAAGAGGGAATAGTAGGCAGCAGGTCGGTGCGCCTGCTTGTGCTGCTTGTTTCAACCGCTTCAATCGTGATTTTATTATACATCTCTAACTAATTATATAAGTCATTTACGCATTAGAAAATTTATATTAATTATATTTATATTTTGTTACTTATGTATAAGAGGCAGTTGAGAGGAGTTTTCCGTCGTACTCCTTGCCGACCTATTTAGCTGCTTGCTCCGTGATTTTACTATATAATTTTTAGTTAATTATTATATATTATTTAAATTAAAAAACTAATAATATTTAATTAAAAAAATAAAATAGATATTTATAATATGTCTGTTTTAGCTGCTTCAACTGTAATTTTACTATATCACCCCTAATTAATTATAGTAAGTCATCTAAGTATTAAAAAAATATTATAAAGTTATTTCAGTATTAAAAAATTAATAATATTAAATTAACTAGACGACTGATATGTGATTCACTTTTTTTTCACATGTATTTTTATAATAATTTTGTTATAAAATTTTAAATTAGTTATTATAAGTTATTTAGGACATGTATGCTTCGTTGCTTCAATCGATTTTACTATATCACCCTTAATTAATTATTACTCTCATCTAAACATTGTATCATTTAAATAAAAATAGAAGAAAAAGTATTATAAATCAAAATAGTTAAAAAGTTAAATTATTTAAAAATATATAATTGACTATCAATGACACAAAATTTTGAATCAGAAAAGTAACATATATTATCTGAAAATTACATAAAAATTATTATAAATTACAATAGTTAACTGTTTAAAATATCTAAAAAAAATTTACTCTGTTATATATTTTACAAAATTACTACAAATCACAATAATTAACAATTTTAAAAAATTAGTGGTTTTCCCGAGGAGCTCTGCACAATGCGAATCTGAATTAGTCATATTCCATACGGATATGACATGCTGGATGGGAAAACAAAAAACTGGGTAACAAGTTAGCACTAGTGAAGAAAAAAGGTCAATCTGTCTGATTTGACACAACTTCATTGGTCCTTTCCTTTGCTTTCATTTTTTTCATCGATTTAAATTTGTTTGTCTTATTTTGTTTATCTAGTATATATTTCAATTAAAAGTATGAAAAAATTCCTATAAATCATAATAATTAATAACTTTAGAAATTTAAAAGATATAAAATATTTGGCTGACTCTTGAAATTATATCAGTATCATTTAAATTGAAATAGAAGAAAGAGTATTATAAATTACAGCAATTAAAAATTTAAATTATTTTTAAAATATAATTGACGATCAATGCCACAAAATTTTGTGCAAGGAAAGTAACATATATCATTTCAAAAGTACATAACAAGTATTATAAATTATAATATTTAACAACTTAAAATATCCAAAAAAATTCTATTATATATTTAAAAAATAGTATAGATCACAATAATTAACAACTTTAAAAAATTTTAAAAATCTAAAACATTTGATTGACTCTCGAAATTATATCAGTGCCACTTAAATTGGAATAACTAAAAGTATAATTGAATATGAATGACACAAAAGTTTGGACAAGGAGAGTAACATGTATTATTTGAAAATTACATAAAAAGTACTATAACTACAATAGCTAATAGCTTAAAATATCTTTAAAAAAAATTAATTTGTTATATATTTCAAAAAAAAAAAAAAGTACATAAATCACAATGATTAACAACTTGAATTTTTTAAAATATATAAAATATTTGGTTGACTCTTAAAACTATATCAGTGTCACTTAAATAGGAATAGAGAAGTTGTATTATAAATCTCAATAATAAGAAATTTAAATTATTTTTAAAATACAATTGACTATTTTTTTTTATTCAGAAGAGTGCATTAAATAGAGAAGAGGACCATGTCCCAGAGTTAGTCTGGTTTGATTACAAAGAAAAAATTAGAGCCCATGTCCTGGGAATAATAGTTTTTATTTACAGATCCTACAAAAAAAGTTTCCGTCATGTCTGCCCATAAAGCTAATTGCGCACACATTGGCGAAACTTCAAAAAGGTTGCATCCAGGTTGGACTTTTATCTGTGATCCAAACTTAGCCATAGTATCCGCTACTCCGTTCTGCTCCCTAAAGAAGTGAGCCACCTTGGGTCTTCCTAGTCTTCTTATTCTTGACCTGCAATCATCAATGATGAAATCATATATTAAGTTACCATTGGTAAGCCATTTAATAACTTCTGTGGAATCAATGTAAATCTGAATAGGCACATAGTTGTTTTCTTCAACGAGGCGAAGACCTTTCTGCAGAGCCATAAGCTTCATTTGATTATTGGTAGCCCAAGGGTAAGCTTTCGTAAAGCCTAGAAGCCAGTTCCCACTAGGACTATAGATGACAGCCCCTATACCATCCTTACCAGCGTTACCTTTGCAAGCGCAATCTGTATTGAGCATATAGAAACCCTGTGGGGGGCTGATCCATTTGAGATGGATGTCCATTTTCTTCCTACCCTGGCTGTTAAGGGAAACAAAGGGTAATAAATTCAAGGGTCTCATCATAAACCTGTCTCCAAGAGGGAGGGTTGGCAAGATTCTTAAGAGATTTTTGTTCCTATTCTTCCGAATAGACCAAATACTAAAGAGAATAATGTTATGCCAGAGTAAGATATTGTCAAATTTTTTGTGAGACAACCTGGACCAGGAGGCGGCCTAGTTGTGTGGGTAAAAACTGGTTCTATTGAGACCAAGAGAGTTGGAATCAGAAGCAATTAAATGATCCCAGAAGTCCTTGACAATGGTGCATTCAAAGCAGATGTGCACAAGGTCCTCAACAGGGGAATGACATACCTTACAGGTAGGGCTACTGATAATTCCTAGTCTACTAAGGTAGAGGGAGGTAGAAAGCCTGTTATGTTAGGCTAGCCACGGGAAGGTTTTGATTTTTGGGGGGCAGTTGGCTTTCCAAATCCACATAAAGGTCTGTCCCTCATTGGTTTATATGGACTGGGAAGAGATGAATTTGTACATGGAGCTTGTTGTAAAGCAGCCAGTGCCTGAAAGGCTCCAAATAAGCTTATCCTGGCTGAGTTTGGGGTTCCAAGTAAAAGAGCTTTAGATGTTGGTAATGAGATTAGTGGGGAGTTGGAAGAAAAGGTTGGAGAAGTCCCAAGTCCCATCCTTCCAGACTTCAGCTAAGGTCAACTTGGATTCGGATATGGTGAAAGGGCCGTGGACAATGGAGTTAAGAGGGAAAAGGTAAGGGATCCATCTGTCTATCTAGAAATTGACATGAAGCTCATCCTTAACTACCCAATGGGATCCCAACTTACACAGGGCACTACCATGGGAGATAAAATTCCAGATTCTAGAGTGGGTTCGTACCCGCGGGAGGGGGAGAAGGGGGGTGTTAGGCTTAGAGTATTTGTTTTTTAGAATAGAGACCCAAAGGCTTTTGTTGTTATGGTAGAATCTCTAGGCCAGGCTTGCACTGAAGGTATCATTTATAATCTTAGCTCTTTTAATGCCAAGGCCCTCCTCTTTTTTAAGCTTAGAGATGGTATCCCACCCCAGAAGGTGGAGTTTCTTTCTTTCTGGAGAGGTTCCCCAAACAAAGTTCTTTTGGATCCTATCAATCTAAGAGAGGACTGCACAAGGAAGGGAGGTGAATTACATGGCATGGGTGGGGATGCTATTAAGAGAAGACTTAGCAAGGGTTATCCTGTCAGCCATACTGAGGAGGTTGGTCTTCCAACCAGCCAGTTTGGAATTGAGATTGTCAATAATAAAGCTGAAGTCGTTGTTAGAAGGTTTCTTGTGAAGGATTGAGAAACCCAAGTATTTCCTAAAGGACTCAGAGTCGTTGATAGAGTGGATGGCAGAGAGATGGTTTTTGGTGTGAGCATGGCAATTCTTGGAGAACAGGACTTTTGATTTGGAGTGGTTAATCCTTTGGCTAGAGTAATCAGTAAACTGTTGAAAAACCTTAGAGATGATACCACAGTTGTCAGTAGTGGCTTTGGTAAAGAGTATGAGGTCATCAGCAAAGAAAAAGTGGGAGGGGTGAGGATCTTTCTTACTGATGGAAATGGGGATCCAAGTAAGAAGGTCAACCTTATTGTCTATTCTCCTAGACAGGAGTTCCATGGACATAATGAAGAGGTAGGGGGAGATGGGTACACCTTTTCTGATGCCGCTGAAGGGGTAAAAAGGGGGTCTTTTGACCATTAACAAGGATGGAGATAGAGGTAGTAGAGATGCATGACATAATTAGAGAGGAAAGCTTGGGAGAGATGTT
>NC_061113.1:255967379-255998518 GCF_002878395.1 Capsicum annuum
GTGATCTGTTGTACAGACTATTTATTTTTCTGAACAGATGAGTGATATGTTTTGTATTGTTGCAATAGATTATTCATCCGATGTAACAGGTTATTTAACTATTCCAATAAATCATTCATGTTGCAACAATGTTGATCTGTTACACAGACCATTCATTTCTCTTAAAAGATAAGTGATAAATTTTGTATAATTGCAATAAATTGCTCATCCGCTGCAACAGGTTTGTTATATACTGTAACAGATATACTATCGATGCAATAAAAAAATGATCTGTTGGAACTGTTATTTTACTATTTTGCTTGTTAGATTTACTGTTACCCTTTTTTAACGATGCATTAATCAACTATAATATATTTTTTATGTTCCTGTTAATTTTAGATAATATGGCTCCCAAAATTACAGAAGCCAAATCAAGTCCAAGTAAAGGAACAAGTAAAGTAGCTAGGCTATATCCACCACTCTATGAGCTTGCTTTACAAGCGTTATCTCAATCAGGAGCAGAATATGATAAACACAGAGAGGAGAAATATTTCAAAAGAGATGATCCAAATGCTAATATTTCTTTTACCGAAGAGTTAGTCAAAACTTTCAGCATTGATCGTTATCCAGTAAGAATGCAGTGCAATGGTGCCACACATTTAACGGGTGATTTCGTGGTTAAGTCAACAATGGAAAAATCCTTCGATGCCTTTAGAAAAATACTTTGAGAATAAAAATTGAATGCTTATTTCAGGGATAGCTGCTTTGGGAAATATTTTGATTTGTTGGAGAACAACAATGCTCGTTTCTAATCAAAAATGGTATATGAACTTCTCAAACATAGGTATGCATGAAAACAAAGAGAAGATGGATGAGGTATAGATAAATTACTGTGGCATGCCTATTTGTTATGGTTGGAAGGAGTTGTCATAGTTACTGAACTAAAATATTATCCTCCTTCTCAAGTTATATCTATTCTAACCCCCAAAAAAGCACCCCGCACACCCAAAAAAGACAAAGGCAAGTCGTGTGATCGTAATGACTTGGTTTCCATTGTTGATACAAGCTTCAAAAATAAAAATTTGATAGAAGCGTTGAAAGGTAAAGAACTTTCAAAGAAGAACAAGCAGTCATTGTGCTTGGTTTGGTTTGTACATAATATTCTTTGGGCGAGAGACGTTAACAATAACATAAGCATTGGTTTAATAAAGCTCTCCGAGGATCTTGAGGCATTTAACAACTATCCTTGAGGTTATGAAAGCTTCAAAATGATTGTCCAATATTTGTTGACTCCGATAGCGCCAAAGACAGTCAACTTATATGGCATTCCATGGGCTTTCATGGTAAATGTTTCATTTTTTTCTTTTATTATGATATCATTCATTTTTTTAATCAATAATGGTTTTGATTTATTGGCGTTATTTTATAGGCTTGGGCGTTTGAAGTCATTCCTCATTTGAGACAACAAGTGAACTACCAGGAAGAAGTTTCCTATCCAAGAATCTTGAGATGGTTGTCGGCGAAAACTGATAAAAATGCAAAATTTCTTGATCTCTTCAACCCCCCGAAGGATGCAGTAAGTATAATTATAATTAAGTTTTGATTTTAATTAATGATTTTTTTGAATGATCTAATCATAATTCTAATATATGTAATAATTTATGTTAGATTGTGCATTCGTCGCTAGTTTTGACCAATCGAGAGTTGAAGGTACTATTTTTTCTTACTTTACGATTTGTGCAAACTTTTTTGAACCCTAAGGTCATCGACAGAATAAAAATAGAATTGTTTGGAGCAACAGCCATTACAAGAAAAACAGTTTTGGAGGGAGGGCTTGTTGTTAATGATGATCTTAGTGGTGATGGATCTATTGGTGGTGGTAGTGATGCTGTTGTTGGTGCTAATGATGCTTCTCTTAAAGTATTTAAAACAAATGATTATGAGTATGATCATTTTGGTTATACATATTTTACCTCTCCCAGCGTTTGTTCTGCATGCAAATGTCAAGACTGCAGGGCGAAATATAATGTAGTGATTAATGCTATTAATACATTAACTGCTTCTGTAAAGGAATTGACATCTAAGAGGGGTGTCATTTCATCAAAGAGGATTTTATTTCCATCCACTCCATTAGAAATTGAGGCTAAGAGGAGAAGGAAAGTGATTTCTAAGGCATCATCAAGCACCCAAAAGAGAAAAATTGTAACTTCTCTGTTTGTGTGTTGTACTGAGCAATGTACAATGTCCAAATGAGAGCAGCATGAGCTGAACAAGGTGAATATATATGTCTTTCAACTAACTAACAAACAGACATATTAATGTTTTAATGGATAACACATCTGCTGAAAATTATCAAACATATATATACATTTGTTGCAACAGTTGACTAACTTGTTGCACCAGATAAAGTACCTATTGCGACATATGTCTCGTTTATTTTAGTAAATCAAATAGCTCTTCTTACCGCTTTTATTTGTACCAACAGATGACCTATCCGTTGTAATAGATGAGTCATCTATTGTAACAGATGGTTCATCCATTGGAAATTATCATACAGGTCTTTCTCATGTAGAAATTTGACCCAACAGTTGACTCATTATTGCAACAGAAATATAATCTGTTTGGGATAATTTAAAATAGGAGGAAGACTTGTTTGATTTGCTAGAACAGATGAGTTATCCTTTTCCATTTTGTTGTATCTCTATGATTAGCATTGACCAATTCTGGCTTTCCAGGTGGATGTAGAAGCTACTACTGAACAACATTGACAATATGCTACTCTAATTTTTTTTATAGAAATACGGAGAACAGAAAGCGCAGAACCATACGTAAGCGATAATAAAGATCCATGACGAGCAAAGCCGAATTCCATAGCACCGGATGAAGAACAACTTGTCCATATTGAGTAGATCTTTATAGCTTGAGTCTGTCAAAGTAATAACCTCACCCCTCCTTAGAAATCCTTGGCATCAATATTTAAATTGTTGATGTATTTGTTGAGATCTGTACCCATAACAATTTTTTTACATTTCCTTTATTCGTTGATTTTATTTCAGCTAATTTCTTAAGGCTTCGATGTCACCACCAACCAATGTCACCACAAACACCACCAACAGTGCCACCACAACGACGACGACGACCACCACCACCACTATCACAAATACCATCCAACAATACCACGATAGTTAACGGAACACTACGATAGAAACTAGGGTTTTCTCGAGTTCTTCCTATGATTTTACCATCAAAACTCAAAATTGTAAGCCCTTGGGCAAAAGACGGTCTGGAAAGGAAAGGAAAAGGTGCACTCTTGAAAAGAGCCCAGCCCGGGAGGAATACATGGTTCCCATCAGAGTGAACTAACTCAAATAGTACACTACAATGACTCTCACTATAGGAATACGAGAAATTGGCCCCGCTCCGCTTTCTTAAAAGCAACTTTTATGATACTCAAAAATATTTCTGTTCATTTGCTATACTCGCAGAGCGGTATACCGAAAAAAAGAAATGCGACTACTTTACTTAAGCACTCGTTGGAGTGTGGTACTTGCTTCACAGCTGGGATCTTTCATCGACAAAGCCATAAGTTCGAATTAATTCGAGATATCTTTGATAATTGCAGATCTCTGTCAGCGAGGTTTGGATCTTAAAACCAGATCAATATTCATTTCTCAATAGATCTATTTATCGATAGAAAGATATAGATTTCAATATGGATCTACCGAAATTGAATTGTACATCCAGAATAGTCCTAAGAAGACATGATCCCAGGACGATACTTGACAGAGTCTAAGTTGAAATTTCGATTTTAATCTACGCATCATAAGGGTAACCTTGTGTGAGGGCATAATGAAAAAGGAAACTTTCTTTGTGTCCAATGGCTGGAGGGTCTATCTTTGTCATAATAAAAGTCAATTTTCGGACAAAAGGATAGATGGATCCTTGAAGAAAGACTAGAGAAATCTGTTGAGTATTACAGTTGTGCGGTATCTATGTTTCGCGGAGGCCTATCAGGGAAAATTTAGAGGAAATAACCTTCTTCTAAATATGGAATAAAGAAATAAGAATATTGTTGGAATTTCAAAAACTTCCAGCTGGTCACCTTATTTCTTCGCTGAAGGTGTCCATTCTTATTAAAGGACGTCTTCCAGATGATCTTATCTCTTCCACGGAGTTAGGGAAGTTGAAACTGGAGTATGCATCCTATGATGCTATCTGTTTAGCTGCTAAGAATTATTGTCTCTTTAAAGAGGGACACACTGATGTCATTAAACATAAAGGGTTGACTAAACTCATTCTCGAAGATAATACAACTAAAAGTTTTTTTTCATCATTAACTTAAAAACCCTTATTTTTTAGAAAAAAATAACAAATATAAAACTCTTCTCGAACTCTGTTACCTACAAAGACAAAGAAAATAACTGATACAAGCAAGAATGAAGTCGAAAACAACACCTATGTGGTCAGAAATAAGAAGAAAATCCATCTGTTGTGAAGGGTAGAGCAATTTGTTGAGTAGTTGTAGTTGTTGTCTGTACTGTATAATTCAGTGAGAAAGAGAAAAGAGCGAGAACTCAAAATTTGAAATGATGAAACGTTTTTCTCGCAAATGGAGGATTTGTATGGGTTGATTTGTATTTTGGAAAAGAATGACAAGTTTTGAAAATGTTAATTTGGTCCGAATTGATCTTAATTATTTTTTAAAATTATAAAAGATGTGTGTAATGTTTAACCCTATCATCATGCAATTGCCAAAAGAAGCAATTGAAGTTGTAGTTGACCCTATGAACTCACCCACCCACATCCGGTCCTAGATTAGATTAATCAATTTAGGCATATGAACTCAATTGAAATTGTATAAAAATAAATGTTCAACTTGTTGCATCATATACTCATCTGTTGCAAAATATCAAACAGATTAAGTAATCTGTTGTGACAGATTACCTATCTATTATAAATTATCAAATGGATTGTCACATGTCACAATAGATTACCTATCTGTTGTAAATTATCAAATATGGGTTGTCATCTGTTAATCAATTAAGGTATTGGTCTAACATATGAAGTAGTAAGAATCGGCCCAGCTCAGAGTAATCGATCGACGACTCTGGCTGGGAGGAACGCCATACCGTCTCATTATTCAATTGACAAAAGACTCAATTGAAGTTGTAGTTGACCCTATGACAACTCACCCATAGTCTTAGATTAACCAATTAAGGTATCGATCTAACATATGAGGTAGTAAGAAGCGGTTCAGCTCAGAGTGGTCGATCGACGACTCTGGCTGGGAGAAACATATGATCGTCTTATCATTCAATTGCCAAAAGACTCAATTGAAGTTGTAGCTGATCCTATGAGAACTCACCCCTGTTCCTAGATCAATTAATTAAGGTATTGGTCTAACACATGAGGTAGTAAGAATCGGTTCAGCTCAGAGTGATCGATCGACGACTCTGGCCAGGAGGAATGCAATACCGTCTCATCATTCAATTGCCAAAAGACTCAATTAAAGTTGTAGTTGACCCTATGAGAACTCACCCCTGGTCCTAGATTAATCAATTAGGGGTCGTTTGGTAGAGTGTATAAGAACAATGCAAAATATAGCGTATTAGTAATGCTTGCGTTAGTAATACTTGTATTATTTATGCTTGTATTAGTTATGCATGTATTTTTTCTTATACATTGTTTGGTTTGATTCAGTATAAGAAATAATACATCTTACATAATTTCTATAAAAGAAATTTTTGTTGACAAAAATACCCTTCTTTGATTTTGTACACTTTATTGCAACAAAGTTCTTTTGTTATTTCAAACATAATTAATATTGTTAAACTATTATATAGAGGTTTAGGATTAATTGCAAGGCCTTCATCTTTAGGCAAAAATGTTACACCGATATATTAACATAGTCGAAACAAAAATAAAATACAAGACGTAAAATTAAGAAATAGTCTCAATTTTTTTGTTAAAATCTTTTTAAAGACACTCGAAGCAAAGCAAAAATATGTTATAGTTATTTAAATCAACCATTCATTGTTGTAAATTCAAATAGTGGGAAAAGAAATTGTGAAATATTTTAAAAAGATTCACTAGTGAAAATTAAAATGGCGGAAAAAGGAATGGTGAAATATTTTAGGAGGGAAATTGAGGGGTATTAAGGTTATTTAATAAGTTAATGTATGTGTTTAGGTCTTTGTATTACTAATACATAGAAAATAGTGTATGACTATAACTAATGCTTGCATTAGTTATACATAGGCAAAAAGTCGTACTAAACAAGGTACTAGCAATACACATTAACTAATGCATGCATTATATTTTACAATACACTCTACCATACAACCCCTTAAGGTATTAGTCTAACATGTGAAATCAATTGAAATTGAATAAAAACAAATGTTCAACCTATTGCAACAGATGTCTTTTCTGTTAGATTTAATCAAACAGATTAAGTCATCTGTTGTAACATATTACGCATCTGTTGCGACAGGTGATCGAGCTTTGGAAATTTTCAAACAGAAATTGTTATCTGTTGCACTTAGATGTTTTAAGACCCTATTTTTAAAGGCAATTTAGGTATTTCCTGTCCGAGATTAAAAAAAAAGTTAAAATACTAAGGCGGTAAAAAATATTACTTGGATAACTCAAAAATCTCCAGAGTGAGTAGTCTTATCTGATCTTTTCAATGTCACCGTCTCCTCGTGCCCCTCAAAAGTCAAAAGTTATTAATGAATATTTAAAACCCATATTTAAAAGAATACTCTCTCCTTCTGACATAAGTAAGACTCAAGACTCGAGACTCAACTCAACTCATCTATGACTCTTTCTTCTTTATCTCTTTCTTTTCTTTTTGGCTTTCTTTTCTCTCTTTTTTCGGATGAGGATCCTTTTGGATCTCAATCGATCAATATCTTTTCTCGACTGAACTGGATGTTCTGATCCCTTTGCTTTTTTCACATTGTAAGTATGATTTACTATTGCTCTTTCCATCTTGTCTTCTTCTTTGTATGTCATTTAAATTACATATTTACATCTGTTGCTATTAATGATTTACCCATTTACCAATTTTTTATTTATTGAGAAAATTGAAGAAAATATGACTTTTAAGTCTTGAATGAACGAACTGTTGTTTTTATATCTGTTGCAAAATACCTTATCGGTTGAACAGATGGGTAATCTATTCCATAAGATTGGTCATCTGTTGATTCACTCAATTTTGTGTTACCCTTTTGTACAAATAGAGCAACTATTTAAAGAAATCAAACCAGTAGCAAAGCTGGTTTGATTTATTCCAATAGATGACTCATTTGTTGCAACATGTCATCCATCTGTTGCAACAGATACCTCATCAGTTGAGTGGATGGGTAATCTGTTGCATCAGATTGGTCATCTGTTGATTCGCTCAATTTTGTGTTACCCTTTTATAATGTTCTTTATCTTCTTCTCTTGTTTGACATCAAATGTATTTCTCTTGTTTGTAGATAAAAGAAAGTGAAACTGGATCCATTTTTGCCCGACCAACATTAAAGGCTAGAGTAAAGATGGATTCAGAGGAATAAGCTGCTTGCAGATGGAACCACTTAAGCTCTGCAGGAACAACCCAAGATTCTTCGGGAGGCACCGGAGTAATATACCTACTATATGTCATTTCATATTTTTCCACCGAATAATATTGAGAGGAGTGCTCGTAAACTTCAGTTCCATATTTATGACCTTATTGAGCTCGAAGCGCTACCATAGCATGTGGACAGGGTATTTTGTCCAAGTCAAAAACTCAGCACGTACAAGATCTTGTTTGAAGATCGACTGTGGCAACATCACCATAATCGGTGATACTGAATTTGTAATCTGCTATTTTATGAGGTAATAACCTATTCCCTAAATTGATGCTCGTTGATATTATTTTTTCAATTTCGAGAACAAATCGGGTTCTTTTTTTGGGCACTTGAACTGGACACGCCTTTCATTAAAAAATCTGCCATACTTCTGGCTTATTTTCTCAAACATAGCCTTGATGGGAATTTCTCTTTCATCGCCAAATAATGAATTCACCGATTCAACTATGTTTGATGTCATAACATTGTACCTATACAAAAGAACCACTTAGTACAACATCATACTAAACTTGCAACTCAAATAAGACATTAAAATTGATAAGAATGTACCTATTTGCCGGATCAAATGCCTGGGTCCATCTCTCGAAATCGACATGTACGAGAAATTCTGCTACCTTGGGATTCACATCCGTTATTTGATTGAAATGGTCTAAAAACTCCTCTATACTATATGCTTTAGTTGCTCTATAAAAAAAGGTCATGACCCTTTCGTTGTGATAGTTAGTCCGAATGTTCTCTCCAAGATGCCTGATGCAACAACCAAAGTAAGCTGAAGTAAAGAAACGTGAACCCATCTTTGGAATACTTGGATGCCTATCCGATACAAAACACAACTCTTTGATATCTTCAACGCAGCTTTGTAGTTGTTAAAAAAAATCCATAAGAGGCATCACATTCCTTGTCTTCTACACAAAAAGCGATAGGAAAGATGTGATTCTTCGCATTCTGCGCCATCGCCGCTAGTAGAACTCCATTATACCTGCTCCTCGAGAAGGTACCGTCGACGGCTATACCTTTTCTCAAATATCGAAAACCTTGAATCCAAGCACCATGGCATATAAAAAAGTACTTGAACCTTTCATTTTCATCAAGATGTAATGCCATCTTACTTCCGAGATTTGTGGACTCAATCATGTAACGATAGGCATCCAGGACTGCATACCCCATACTCGAGTGTCCCCCTAACCAAGTCCTTGGCAATCCCCATGGTCGTATATATCTTCCAATAACTGACCAGGATACCCAATTCTATAAGGAGTTGATTGGCCATAACCCTTGTTAAAGGGCCTTTGCCATCGAGGAAACTACTCTGAAATATTCACCGAGGACCTTTGCCGTGGCGTGAGGATTTTGGCCCGAGATGTGCTTCGAACCATATGTGTGATGCTTTTCATATTTATGAATGATGAATCTATCAGAACTTGCACACTTCACCACTCTCAACCACCACTTACAGTTCAAATTAGCACATTTGAAACAAAAGACACTGCTCGAATTAATCACCTTTTTTATTCTGAAATCTTTTTTCAAGAAAGAAATAAACAAAGTGGTAGATAGTTCATTCTTGTCCTTGAATTACATACCAATAAAAAAGTCGGTCCCATCATCTTGAAGATTTCCAGATCGTGTCATTGAGAAGAACTGCACATCGTATTGGTCTCATCAACGGGCGTAGGTGTTTGATCATCATCTAGACTATTCATGTCTAGATCATCCAACCTATCATCAAAGATGTCTTATTATTGTTCTTCTTCTACATTCTGGTTCTTATTCTCTCTCATCTTTTCAACCACATACACCCTTAAAATCGACTTGGATGAATACTAAGATAAGCACGCAACCGAACCTGATCGATTATCTTGAAAGACAGTACCCTCTAATTTTCAAAGGAGCTATGCATGTAGATGATGACGAGTTTTTTCGATTAACAATTCATTCTACAATAACTGATGATTAAGTTCACAAAATCATCATATGAAACATCACTTTGGACTGTCGTAGCTATCGTCTCTAGTATTTCACCCTCGTTCCAACGCCATATATATCGATTGCTCTTCTCGATCCATTGACCATGACAATACACCCCTATTGTTATTGATCCCTCCATTAGTGGTACCTAAATAGAGTCATTTGTTGAAAAAAGTTAATAAAGATTTCATAGTGCCGTAAATGAATCCCAACAGATGTGTAATCATTCGCAACAGATTACTTACCTGTTGAGATTCATGTTACGCTCCTGAAGTTAATTTCAACAGATGATTTATCTGTTGTAACAGGTGAAACATATGTTGCAACAGACTATATATCTATTGGGATTGATGTTACAGTACTGACACACCTTTGAAGCTGATTCCAATATATGAGTGACATGTTTCAACAGATAATTAACCTGTTCTGATAGATGACTTACATATTGTAACAAACTATGATCTGTTGGAATAGAGGTCAGGTTCTATCGTAACAGGTTACTAATATGTTGCAACAGATATTTATCGTCTGTTGGAATCAAGTTCGAGTTCTGTTGCAACAGGCTAATAATTTATTGTAACAGATATTCACCTGTTGTAACAGATAATACGTCTGTTGGAATCGAGTTCAGGTTCTGTTGCAATAGGTTAACAATCTGTTACAACAGATATTTATCACGTTGCACCAGATAACTAATATGTTTAAACAGATAAATCATCTGTTGCACAAGATGACCTATCTGTTCGATTCATGTTACGACGATCTATAGAACCATAAATATGAATCCAACATATCAGTCTTCCTTGAAATAGATGTCTCATCTATCGCAACAGATGATTTATCTGTTTAAACAGATGGATCTTATGTTGGATTCATGATTGTGTTTTATCTATTGTTGGAAAAACAACACAATAGCAGTTACTCAGATGAAAAATTCAACTAAAAATCATAATTTGACTTACCAAAGTATCCTATGAAATAATGCCAAAGTGGAAAGTGATGTACGAAATAAAATTTGACCTAAGAAATTGGTCAAATAGCAATAATGGTGGTAACAATAATAACAACAATGACAATAGTCAACAAGAAGAAGATGAAAATGATAGTGAAGTAGAAGATAATGATAATGAAGCAGAAGATGATGAATAGAGGAGCAACAACAATGAACAACAAAAATCGCTAAGAGAGAGAAATCAACAATGGATGAGAAGATAGAGAAATGTGTCTTTATCCCCTCCGTTTTCTGTTATATTAGGTAACATTTGGATCAAAGTGTAAATTTAAAAAACTTGTAGGCTATTCTCAAACTTAACAAACTTTCTTAATCCATAATAAAGTAATTATCACCTCTACTCAATTATTAAGACTTGTGTCACCTACACCTCATTTTAAAACTCTTTTGTCACCTACAACCCAAAACCCCAATTTGCTGGCTGGTTGGTCAACCTTTTCATATTGAAGAGCTAGAAATTGAAGGGTCCATTCACCAACCCAATATTATAATTTAAGGAGAAATAAATAATGGGCAAATCATATAAATATATAATTTAAGAATTAATATTACAAAAATTATCAATAGTTTTTAGTATGCTTTAAGAAGGCATATTAATGATTGATATTTTATCCTATAAATTCTCTTATTTTGTTTTTTAACTAAGTTTTTTTAAAATAATAAATAAAGTAACCAAAAAAGCAACACATTTATTTAATATTGTTTTATATTTTAATTTAATTTATTTAATTCAATTGACATTAATTTTTAATATTTTTTAGGAGAAAACACCATTAATCTATATGTACAATCTATATCTATATCTATATCTATAATATATTAAAAGAGTGAAGACCCTCAGAAAAGTGATTTGAACTTTTTCCATTCATTAAAAGTCTACACTTTAGATAAAATCATCCCTTTACTATTTTTCTTCAATTATTATATTATTATATTACAATATTTAAATTAAAAATTTCTATAATATGTGATAAAAGAAAAATATCCTTTGAAATTTTTTCCTTAAAAAACATCAAAACTAACTATTACCCTAAAGTTCCAAACAAAAAGAAGAAGTTATTTTCACTTTTTAAGGAAAAAAATTTTGACACGTTTTTAGAAAATTGGAGATTGGAGAAGTTTTTTTTAATTAATTTGTTACCATAATTAATATTTTCCTTTTCGCAACATAAAAATAAAGATCTTTCATATTTTTATTTGATACCATAATTAATTTTTCTTTTTCGCAGTATAAAAATAAAAATCTTCCATATTTAGATTTTTTTTTATAGGAAAAGGTATTGGAGAATTCTTTTTTTCTACAATAATATAATAACATTCACAATGTAAAATTTATTGGTGGAGATATTCTAATAACAACTTTTTTGTAATGAGCTCTAAAGGTGTCATCTACAATCACAAAAATGTTAGGTTTAATTGTATTGTTCTAATATTTCGATTAACGTATTGTTTTGTTGTAGTTTCTGTTATGTTCAAGTCTATGTAGGATGAATGTTTGATTAAACTTTGAAAAGTTTGCGTTAAGGTTATGTTTGATGATATTGTTGTAGTATTCTCGAATACAGTAGTTTTTGTTTTGTTATTGTTTGTTGTTTTTTCAAGTGATAGATCAACGTTTGATCGTGAAAATTTCCTTAAGGTTATGTTTGATGATATTGTTGTATTATTCTTGAATACAATAGTTTTTGTTCTGTTATTATTTATTATTTTTTAAAGTGATAAATTAACGTTTGATTGGGCTTTGAGAATTTTTCTTAAGGTTAGTATTTAATCACACTATTATCATATCTCGATTATCGTATTATTTTATTGAATTCATAATGGTAGATGAATGTTCGGTCAGGATTTGAGGAATTTTTGTGTTAAGGTTATATTTAATCAATTTATTTTATTAGAGTTTCTGATCTATTACTATCTGTTGTTTTTGTTATTATCCGTGATATGATAGTTCACATCAAAGAAGACGATCAAAATGTTAATACTTCACATATGGCTTGACATGAAGCACACGTGCAAAGCACGTATACCTCCTTTAGACAAAATTGTCTTTTCACTATTTTTTAAAGTTATTATTTAATTATTTTTATTATATTAACTAGACTTCCTAAAATATATGGGACTCTTAAAATATATGGTAGAAGAATAATTAATATTTTTCTTTCTACTAGATTTCCTAAAATATATGGGACTCCTAAAATATATGGTAGGAGAATTAATTAATATTTTTCTTTCTAATGTTCAATTAGAAAAATACTCCTAAAATGAGATTCTATTAAGGAAATACTTCTATAAATATTGAGATGTACGTTAAACTAGAGAACAAACTGGTTTGCCTATTGGTAGAATATGATTAATGCTCATCTAACTTGATTCGATTGTATGTCTAGATTGGTGGATGCTTGATTTTAACTTCGATGGAGTTTTCTATCAAGTATCGGAACAAGCTGATCTAGGTATGATAGGATTAGGAATGAGGAATGACCTTATTCAAGATAAGGTAAGAGTGGTTGTTTTGCGGTGGACAAGATGCTAGAAACGAGTTATATTGATAATATTTGATTTGTTTTGCATTGATTTTGTAGGTATCTTGAAGATGGATGAATGATTATAATAAAACATATTTGATGAACAAAACATTGAAGGAAATTAATTTTAGAGGTTGTGTTTTGTTTAATCGAAGCCTATGTATCAAGGTAAAAACTTGTATGATAGATTGGGGTTGAAGAATCAATATTGGTTTATATTAAACTTTATGAAGAATACATGCATTGGAATTGTCTCATTTTTTGTTGTGGTCCTTTGTGTTGTCAATTTTTTTTATTTAAGAATTAATTTCAGATTTCATTTATTTTTAAGGAGAACGACTACGGTTGATGGTTAGAAGTCTCAAGAACTTGGTCGATATTTCCTAATATAAGAAGCAAATAGAATACTGAATATGGTTCTTTTTTGGATTTACATATGTAGGATAAAATTGTAAATATGACAATTCTTAAAGGATTAACAGTTTATCTAAGAAGAAAATTAAGTAATTCGACTGCATTGACAAGCCACTAACTATAAAATTTTAATTCGTTTATAACCATTGATCAAATCACTCATTATCAACAATCCTAGTTTTGGGATTGGGTTATCCGTTACTGTTCGATTTTCAACAACCCTAATTTTAGTCCTTTCTACATAACTACTAAGTTTACAAAATTCAAAAATCTTCGTTACTTTTTAAAATTTCGTGCTAAATCAAAATCAGACAAACAAATTGAAAAAGATGGAGTAAAAGTTTTTGTAAGTTAGAAACAATATTTTTCTTAGAGTATATTGTAGACTTAATTTCTTTTAATTTTTCAAACAAATGCATGCACTAAAACTTTTCTCCCTTTTTATTTTATTGAAAGTTTTTAAACAAAAGACTTTAGTTATCTAAATTGATTTTTTCCTTATATTGAATTAACCTCGTTATTTTTTCTCAATTAAACATATAGTGGCTAACCCTTAAAAAAAAATAAAAATTACAATATTTCAATGATATAATTTTTTTTATGCTACAGATTATTGTGTGATCACGTCAATAAAGTTAGTTTATAAAGAAGGATGGAATTTTAAATTAAATGATTAAAAGGTCCGATTCAACAAATAAATTTGTAGATGTTCCTTCAATGAGTGAAATTTACAAAGCTATTAAAGCTTTAATTAGGGATAAAATGAACAAAAGATTTCTTTTGAGGACTAAAAAAATTAGGTCTCTCTTATTACTATTTTCACATAAAAGAAGATAATAAGTTTTTTGAATTAATTTTGAATTTGGTTAAATAGAGATCTTCTATAGTGTCACTATCACTTGTTTTATGACTCATCACTTTTTGTATGACATGTAATATAAGTAGCCGTTTGGCCATAAAAACTACTTTTTTTCAGAGTTGGAGTTGGAGTTGTGTTTGACCATGTCTTTTTGATTTATTTTTTTTTGAAAAATCTTTTTAAAATATGATTTTATGCGTCAACTTTTAAAAATGATCAAAATCACTCAATTACTAATTTACCTACTAACATACAACCAAATGTTGAGAAAATAATTTATATGTCTTCAATTGATAAAATAATTAACAACAAAATAATTATTATGATTGTTATTCTTTTAAAATTTGAATAAAAATATCACAAGCACGAGCTAAATAAGTTTATCCCACCATAATCGATTGAATATAGAAAATATATTTTGATAAATTTGATTGATGGATATAAATATATTTTATATATTCTTAAATTTGTTGATGAAATTCTTAATTACTTTCACTTGAATTAATTATTTTATTAAATTTGGTCTTTTTTTTTTTTTAAATTTCTGAATAGATTAGTGCTAATTTTTTGCTTTTTCTTTATTGATGATATTGATTTTCCTTGAATTTTTTTTTTGATAAAGAGAACAAACTTTTGTTAAGCTAATTACCACACTCGTCTCTATTCAAAATCCATAAAACCAAAATAAGTTTGATATGCGACTTTATTGACCACTTTTTAATACTTTATTAAAATCATCATAACAATTATATGACATATACAGAAAATTAGAATGGCAAGAAAAAAATATTAAATATCTTATTTTTAAATAACATAATGTACTAGGTCTTATATTTCTATAATATAGTTCATTCAAAACAAAAGTTGATATATTTCCACCATAAATTGCCATTTATTATTTTTTACTTCCCGTTTGTAATTTTTTGTTAAAAGAAAAAAAAGAGATTAGAATATCTGTAATAATTAAAAATGATGTTGTACCATAGAAAACAAATAATATTTTTTTTCTTAGTGGTTGGTTGTAGTTATAAGAGGGATTTGTGTAAAAATTTAAAGATTGAGGTTATATGTAGTAATAATGAAAGTTGGAAATGGAAGTGGAAAATTATGAAAACAATAAAAAGTTATTTTCACTTTTTGGAATTAACTCCGAAATATTTTTTTGAATTTTCATGGCCAAACACCACAATTTTTGGAAAAGTGAAAAAAGTGAAAAAAATTACGAAAAAAAAGGAAAATTTTTTATGGCCAAACGGGCTAAGTGTAGTGTGTTTCTTTCACAAAATAAAATATGTATATTAAGAGCCCGTTTGGGATTACTATTACAAAACTGTTTATTTGAGAAACACTTTTATAAAATGGCTTTTCAGAAAAGTGCTTTTAAAAAAAGTAGTTTGTGTTTGGTAAATTCATTTACAAAGTGCTTTTGATAATCAAATTGTGTTTGGATAATTTTTTTCAAGAAGTGTTTTTTTGAGACAAATAACCAAAAAGGACATCTATCAATAGTCTTTTATTACTAAAATCAATTTATAGAATTATTTTAAATAACTATTATAATATTTTTAATTATTTTTTTATTTAATTAAAAAGTACGTACTCTAAAATTTTCAATCAATATTTATATACATAAATACATTAAAAAAATTAAATAGCGATATATTAATTAAATAATTTAAATATTACTTAAAATATCAAACAAAAATGAATACAGAAGTTATTTCATAAATTAAATCACTAGTTATGAAAAAATTAACGACAAAAATAATTAGCCCCTCATACATCACAAAGATTCTCAATTTGACTTTGTCATAATTTTTTCCGGTTCTAGCATTGAATCTTGTCGTCAAATTAGTCCAACCAGTTTTGTTGAAGTGGGTACCAGTGAGATTTCCAGCGATAACTTCATCCACACATAAATTTAAAAATAACTCTACGTTTTTTATACTCCATTTAGCCTTCTCAACATTACTTATTTTCTATGCACTAGAGATATATGATTAATAATAATAACTTTACGCAAAATAGTGAAATAAAAATATCATTGTTAACATAAAAATTTAACAAAATCTAAGAATTTCATAGACAACGATATTATCACATATGCTCCTATATGTATGCACATAAAAAATCTAATTATATCATGATAATTATTAAAAAAAACATATCTTAAAATGAGAAAACAATTTTGATTCAAAAAATAACTTATTAATAATACAGATGACTTTATATTTTAGAGAATAGTAAAGTATATATATATATATGAGAAATATTATCTGTATTTATAGATGAAGGAGAAGGTGTGCAATACAATAAACTCATTGAATAAATAGAAGGTTTGAAGAAAAGGTAAAAAAAAATTTAATTAGAATCTATCTTTTATTTGTTACCTTATTTTTTGAATACATTTTACCGTGTCAAATTTATTAAAAGTTAGCAAACACTATATTCATGCTTACAAATATCTAATGAGATAATATATGTTATTTGTTACCTTTTCTTTTGGATATGTTTTTACCATTTCAATTCTAAAACTAAGTAACCGAATTCATATATGTATACTACATGATGACACATATTTAAAATAAAATTCTATCTATTATTTGTTATCTTTTTTAATGTATTTTTACGGTGTCAAAATATACTATGAATAAGCAATCATCATATTCATATACACACACACTATATTTTAACAAATATGTCACTTTTCATTAATTATTTATTTTAAATTAAATATTTGAGAAAAAAATTTATATGTGATGTCAAAATACAATCTTGTAACGTGATTTATCTGTCAATTGTTATCATTAATAATAGTAAAATAATTTATATATTCTTTAGTCATCATCATCAATGATATTTTCAAATTTATTTAAAGAAAATGAGTGAAAATAAAATAATAATATATAAATCATAAAGAATTATAACGTAAATATGAAATATAAATTCTTAAAAATTAAACGTTAATCAAACTTGTAAGATATGTTAATTAATTAATAAGGTGTATATATATATATTTGTGTGTGATAGAGATATTTTTATCATAAAAAAATAATTTTCTGCTTTTGCTTCTGCTTATTTTGAGAAACAAAATTTTTTTTGCTGCATTCAAAAATAAATTTGCTTATTTTTAAAAACACTTTTACAATTTTTTAAAATATCTTTTTTTTTTTTTTTTTTTTTAATCAAAATAGGTGTTTATTATTTTATTTTTTTTTTAATCAAAATAGGTGTTTATTTTGGGAAATAAGCAAATCCCAAACAAGCTATAAAACCTTCTAAACCCGAGGCGAACAACGTTAGTATTTCACAAAAAGAAAATCAGTGCAGCATTGAAGGGTAAAAGCAAAGATGAAATGTCCCTTGAGGTTGAAGACAACGTTCCCGACTTCCCTAGAGGTGGGGGAAGTTGTTTGAGCTGAAAGGAGTTGGATGAAGTTCGAGCTGAGGTGGATGCCGAGTTTGAGGCAGAAGAGAGATTACTGAAGAAGAGGAAGAAGCACAGCAAGCTGCAAAAAACTAGAAGTGCAGAAGATGATTTAGGTTCACTTTTTGGCGGTGGAATCAATGGAAAATTGCCAAGGTTTGCTAACAGGATCACTTTAAAGGTATTCCATCTTGCTCTTTACAAGTTCCTTTTTATTGACACATCTCGTCTACTCTACTTGCATTCTGAGTTTTATTTAGAAACTGTCAGCCAACATTTAACAGCTTTACTTTCTTGTGCATTCAGAATATATCACCAGGAATGAAGCTCTGGGGAGTAGTTTCTGAAGTAAATGACAAAGATATTGTTGTCAGTCTCCCAGGAGGCTTGCGTGGGTTAGTTCGAGCATCTGAAGCAGTTCCGCCCTTCCTCCAGGATGTAGAAAAACTGGTATTCCATCTTCTCACAACTTATTTTTTGATATAGCTTTTGTGAATTGTATTTTTATTAAATTCTGTAAGTTTCTTTTCTTTCACTTTTTTTGTATTTCTCCTTTGATAACAAAGAAATCTTTCAGAACTAGGGTTCAGAGTTATTGCCGTACTCCACAGTAGCATAATATCAGCCATTCTAGCAAACGTTGCTATGAGTTGTGGTGGCATTTTAGTTAACAAAACCAAACTAATGTTAAACGTCTTGCCATGGTTTGGGAATATTTGAAGAAATGCACTAGAAGCAGGAAGATCGATAAACTGAAAGATCGGTTGAGATGGTTTGAATATGTCCTATGTCCATCTCTTGATGCATTGATCGTTAGGTGTGAATCCATGGTGATTAAAGTTGTTAGTAGGGGACGGAGTACTCCTGGAGTCGCATTTAAAGAATGTATCAGAAAAACTACAGTTTTTGGAGTTCATGCAGATTTGCAAAAAATCAGGTAAATTGAAAGAAAAGATTTGTATAGGCAATATCAATTAGTTGTAGTTAAAAGATTTGTATAGGCAATATCAATTAGTTGTAGTTAAGGTTTAGTTCTCTAGGAGGAGCCTTCAAGTCTTGTTAGAGATTAATGACAGTAGAATATCTAGTGGTAGGGAATCAAATTTTCAAATATTGATTTAGTACTGATCTAAATGAAGCATTATGGTTAGTGATGATTCACTTTGCCGAATCCAGCTTGCTTTGAATTGAGGCATAATTGTTTTTGTTGAAAAAATGCACTATAAGTTATACAATCATCAATTGGTGTAAGGTTTTACCCACCCTAGGGTTAAATTAAATGGAAAGTTTTTGAGTCCATATGTTTATAGTTTCTCAAGGCTTATTAAAAGATATGTCGTTATTGCATCTCAAGTAGATTCTATTGTACAACTCCCTTGGTCCCTTTTAGTCCTAAATGAAACCTTTGGTTAGTATTTCAATGGATTCATATCCTTTTGAGTTCTCCAATTTCTTGAGAATTACTATTTCACGAGAACCAACATATCAGGGTTAAAATGATCTTATCACTTGAATTGAGTTCCCAGATATTACTATTTCAAACATTTCCATAGGAGAAAGGTATTTTTGTTTAGGCTTAGATATAGATAAACATTGAGCTATAGTATATTTGAAATGTGTAATATCATGAGAGCGTTGGTCAGTCTTTTAAGGGTTCATATCCTTTAAGTTCTTTGCCAATATCTTAAGAACCATCATGAGAGATTTGTAGTAGTTACTGTCTATATGAAAACCAACTGGTCAAGATTAAACTGATTTTTTCACTTGAGGTTGAATTCCTGGCTATTAATGTGCACAATGTTTTAGAATAGAAAGGTCATCGTGTTTTAAGGTTAAAAGTGGTTAAGCAATGAGCTGTAGTATATTCAAAGTATGTTACATTCACAAGATTCATTATTTGGTATTTTGAGGAGAGAAAGAGCTCAATTTTTTTTTACTTTTCGTGACCTGGAAAAAGTTATTAGTAAAATCACAGGGCTTAAGCCACTAAACAAAAAGTGAGGGGAGATTTCCATATGCAACCCCATTACTTGGGACATGTAATGTTGACGTTTGAATTGGAAGCTTTTACAGTTTTATACACATATTTGTGAGGATTTCCTGAATTGCTGATTTACTGTTCTATACTGGAGGAAAGCATTGGTAGTCTTTTCTATTATCAGATGATGATATATCGTCCAGAGTATGAGATATCTTTGGCAGTGCATAAATTAGATCGAGTCTCTGTTTATAACCTTTATGACCTTTATGACTTGCTAAAAAGATAAAATCCTCCTAGTTTTCTTCCTTTGACTAAAGAGATCTTATCTTTGACAAAATTTATCTATTTATTTGTTTACTTTTTGAGTTAATAAACAAATTAGACAAATGAATAAAAGCGGAAATATTGTATGAAGACGGAGTGCCTGATTTTGTATACATCTTGTATGAGGAGTTTCCTCTTTCAGTTAATAATATTTATTACTTTATCAAATATGGAGAAACACTCGAATCAAATAATTCTAGTAAAGGTAAATACAAGCTAAGGTTTCCTTCTATTTCAACATAATTTATCATCACTCCTCTAATAAAAGTAGTTGTTGAAGATAATGATTGGGTTATTATGTTTTCTAATAGCTTAATTTACCTTCACAGTCGGAAATGGACACCAATTTTCTATCTAGTGTATATCACGTCGGGCAGCTGGTTTCTTGCATCGTCTTGCACTTGGATGACGATAAGAAAGAAGCAGGGAAGAGAAAGATTTGGCTTTCCTTACATCTCTCCTTATTGCACAAGAGCTTAACTCTTGACGTTATTCAAGAGGGAATGGTATGTTCATTTCTTTTAGTTAGCACCATTTTTGTTATATTTTACCTTATTTTAGCCTAAATAAGGAGGTTGTTATATTCTTGTATTTACCTTTTGCTAAAAAAGAAGAACCGAAGGCTTCATTTCCCCCCAAGAGAAATAGTCCAGCCTTTTGCTTTAGTGGTATGGTCTACGCACACTCTATCCTCCCTAGACCCCACTATGTGGGACTACACTGGGTATGTTGTTGTTGTTGTTATTGAAAAACAAAAAAGAAAAATTAGAAATTAACAACAGTCTGATTTGCGTTTCAGATTTTGAGACATAAGATGACAACAAATAGTTGAGAAAAGGGTGACTAAAGCAAATTGTTGTTGTTGTTGTTGATAAGTAAGATTTTTGTATGATAACCCAGAAATCCACCTTAGGGAAAGGATAAAAGGTGAACATACGTTATTCAATCAATAAAGTACTTCTGAATTCGACAAATAAGATTTGGTTAAATGAATCCTCTCTAACCATTCTGCTTCATTCAAGCCAAGATCATTCCAATATTACTTTGCTCGTAAATAATTTTCCCTTTTAAGGCAAATGCTGGGCTCTCTAATGCTAGAGCTTCTTTAAATTTCACACTAAACTCTACACTGAATGCCAAGTTTATCCAAAACTAGAATTACTCATGGTTAATATTGGACTTATTTTAAATGTAACAACAATAAGTAAACCTTAATTACAACTAATGGATAGTATTTTTATGGATTTGTTCCTTACGTTTTATCTGATACTCGCTAAGTATGCTTGATGCCATGAAATTACAGGTTTGAGACAATTTTTGTCCCTATGATTTTGGATCTATGTCGTCTTGCTTTAGCACCTTCAACCATCATAGCATCAAAGCTAAAGATGGTGGGTGCATGGTATGTAGGACATGGCCTAAATGCCATAGGTGACATTATCATATTTTGTCTTCTATTTGTGGTACACCTCTTGAGCCTGTTTGGATGGGCGTATAACTTATAATATATAAGCTTAAGCCATAAATTGGGGCTTAGTTTTGTTATTTTGTCTCAAAAACAAGTACGTAAAAACACTTTTTTATTTTGCCTAAACACAACAGAAGTGCTTAAAAGAATCTAAAATAACACAATTCAGACATTCTCTTAATCTTGTTCAATATTGTATGATTGCACATCTACTTTTACATTCACTTTTCTTGGACCCTTATCCTTGGGATATGTTAAGGCTTAATATTCACTCCCATGTAATTTCGAGCTGTCACCACTAGGGATGTCAAATGGGCAAGTTGGGCTGAATTTGGGTGTAACAAAGTGGGTTTAGTTAATAAATGAGTTGAGTCAAATGGGCTAATGCGCTCATTCAAATTCCTCTTATAACAATTCCTTTTTTCTCCCGGGCACTTGTCCTGAGGTAATGCAATAAATTTACTATGTGGCTCAGGTCCAAGCTCCGGTGGTCCTTCCAATCACCGGAAAAATCCCCTTTCCTCCCCTTTCTTTATCCTTTTATCAAATGGACAATATTATTTACTTTGCGATAGGATTTAAGTCCTATCATATCACAAGATCCACGAACACTGCTGAACCATGGTTTGATTGGATTGAGAGAAGTAAGAATTTCATCTAAAGAGTTTCTTGTAATAGGAAAACAATGGAATGGTTAGCACAAAATCTGAGAGGCGCATCGAGGGTGTGGTGAAACGTAGTGAGAAGATGGAACAGAAGTGACAGTTTCTGCTGAATATTTTGCTCTAGGAATTTTAATGGTTTTGACAGGTATATCAACATCGTTAACCTATGTGGGAGGAAGAGAGCTGTGATAAATCAGATCCGAAGTAACTTTTACTGCCGGTTGGACCTACCTGCTGACAAGATTGATAGATTTATCAATATCTTTGTGCAGAAATTTAATGTGGGGGACACTAGGTTGGTGGATAAGGAACTCCAATGTACATACGCAATCAGAAGCTTTGAATGGTCAAACAAAAAAGTGGTTGATGGCTCGTCATTAAAGAAGTGAGAAGTTGTCTGGTTAAAGGAGTTCCTGGAACACCATTAGAATAGGATTCTGGATAGATGTTTAGTTGGCCATTTCACGTCTGCAGAAGTCCCAACATTATCGGATCTACGAAGATGGATTATTTCTCATGGAAGCAGGCTCATGGACTAAACATTTACGATATGGGTGAAGATTGATTTCTCTTTGAGTTTGCTTCCAACGATGCTGCTGAGCAAGTTATGAAAGGGGAGTGGGACTTCTAAAATGGTGGTCTAGTCTGTCGGGGGCCTTTACACAAGATAATGTGCCAAACTCTATGTACTGGGTTTGTGGTTGTTCTGCACTGCTACTTCAATTCTGGTCATCTTAACTCTTCAAAAATTGTGGGGATTATTGGGTGGAGACAAGAGGATGAGACCCAACTTTGGAACCACCTAAAATGGGCTAGGATCAGAATTATTAGGAGATGGTAGAGAGATTCCTAAAGAAGTGACATTGAAGCAAGGCAGATATCTCTTTGCTCTCTAGGTTTGGGTGGAGTCCCTGGTGAAACTTACCATCGGAGAAGAAGAAAGAGAAGCATGCTAACATTCAGCAGATATCGAAAGCTTTGGGAAAAAGCACAGGACCAGTTGCTTAACAGAGAAAGTCAGATAATGCTGGTAATTCAAATAAGGAGAGGGAAGTGGACTTTGGTGAGCCTGCAAGTATTTTGGGCCCAAACCTATATAATTCTCTAGCCCAACAAGAGGAAGACAGTTCAGCCATCTCTAAACCTTCAGAAACTTCTCATATAGCGAATTCAGACAAATACTCTTTCAATTTGAAGAAGATGGTATCCAATTCTTGGAGAGCTTTGCTTATTGGATGTTTTGATCAACAAACAATTTTTTTTCCTCTTCCTTCTTCGTTTTCTCTTCCTCCTTCATATTCTCTTCCATTAACTAAAGAATTACCAGATCCAGAATTCTATATAAGCTTTTGTTACGGGATTTAACCTAAAGACTCCTTCGTCTTCGTCTTCTCTTCTATATAAGCTGTTTTTATAGGATTTAAGCTCTTCTTGATACTCCTTTGTAACTGTGGAGACCTGACTGTTTCTGGCAGGTTTGATTTTTGGATATATATACAAGTGTTACCTTTTCAAAAGAAAAGGACTAAACAGTGGAAATAACCCAACCTCCCAACTTTTACCAAGTTTTAGTTTTCTTGTTTGTTTCTTATAATTTGTTTAATTACCTGTTAAAACTTTTATATTTTTTTTATTATGGCTTTATATAGGATGTCTAGTTGTCAATCCAAAAAAAAACTTTTTAAAAATATTTTGGCAAGGTTTCTGATGGATCAATTTGGGCGTGTCAAAAGGGATTGAGTAATAACTAATAAATAGGCGGGTCGTTAACCTACCCAAACCTGGGGGAGCATGTTTTCATGGGCTAATTTTTTCACCTCTAGTAACTGCATTCTATAGAATTTGTCTTCCTTTTTGGTATTTTCCTATTGCAGCAAGCATGTCGTTATCTTTTATGTTAGCCATCTTATTATGATGCAATTTGCGGTATCTTTATTTGGTATGTCATTCTCTAGTAAGTTCGACAGTTCATACATAATCCTATTCCAGTGTCGTCCTTATTTGATAAGGGGTCTACTTGGCAGCCATATATAATAACGACTACTTATCCTACAGCTTTTACCTTCTAAAGTGATTCTCCATTGTTCCATAGTTTGATCTAAACTGTTGTCACTTTCAATAATTAACACAAAACGTTATTGTTCCATATTTTGATGGAAACTGTTTGTCACTTTCAATAGTTAAAACGTTTTCAAACAGCATGTACCAAACTGAAGTCAAAATGGACATGTTGCTCTAATTGGAAAATTCTCTTCCTAAATAATATCTGCTCCTGGTCAGGGGGTTAGACCAATGATATAAAGAGTGAATGTACAGTACATATCAACTGTCGTATCAACTGTGAATGTACAGTTGATACGACCATTTTAAAAGAATGTACTGTTGAAACAACACAAAATAAATAAAAAGAATGTACTGTTGATAAGAGTGTTTCTTCATCAGAAGAATGTAAAGTAGGTAGGAAGAGTATGGTTGGTTTTAGCCAGGCTGGAGAAGACGTCTGAATGAAAGGACAGTTAATTACTAGATGGGTTGTCTTGACATGTTTTTGCAGGAAAAGTAAATCTAATGGGTGTTAGAATAGCTGAGCGAAGTTGAGTATTGGAAGCTGTTGTGGACATGGGAGGATATGAACACGAGGTGTTCTGATCGGGGAAAGTGAAGTTTTTACAAGGCTTTTCCGTACAGTTAAAGTAGAGTATGCAGGTACAAGAAGTTCATGCCTGCAACTCCCAGTTATCAATCCAAACCAGGAACAGAAACTGGCACGTGCAATAGCTAGCAGTAGACAAGAAATAACCAGAGTAAATTTAGAAAGCTAGTAACAAAGCCGTTTTCAACAGAAAGTATGGTGCCTTTATTTTGATTGATTTCAAGTTTTGGATAAAAATTTATAGCCTTGAAAAGAACTCGGAAGTTACAGGCCGCGAACTGATGGGCCTAGATTACTGTAATTTGATCAAAAGAGAAATAATTCTGGACTACAAAACCTGAGAAATCCAGTCAAACAACTGCAGAACATCTTGTGCACTCTCTTTAGCTAGCAACGAGAGGGATAGATATAATGGAGTAAAGCGATTGAATGTGAAAATTTGAGACTGCAATTTAACCAATTATCTTGACTGTGGTTGGAACAGTATTAGTCCCAATCCTTTATTTGTTGGTGTCTGAATGAGGTTCTTGAATATAAACTTTTATATTGAGAAGTCTATTAGAATATTGATGTATATAATGTAACACATGGAAATGGATTGTAATGTATTGTCTGTAAATATGACTCAATATAATAGCATAGTTTACACATCCTAATACTTCCTGCGTTTCAACTTGACTATCTTGCTTTCCTTTTTAGTGTGTTTCAAAAAAGAATATCTCTTTCCTTTTTTGGCAACTTTTAATTTTAAATTTCCGCACCCAAGGGTGTGGTTTAGTGGTCAATAAATTGGGTTGAGCACCTTAAGGTCTCACGTTCATATCCCAGTAGAGACAAAACACTAGGTGGGTTCTTCCCATCTGTCTTAGCCTTGGTCGACCGAGTGGTCAATGAAGTGGGTTGAGCACTTTGAGGTCTCACGTTCGTGTCCCAGTAGGGACAAAACAGTAGGTGGTTTCTTCCCATCTAGTTTAGCCTTGGTGGACAAAGTTATTTGGTACCTGTTGCTGGTGGGAGGTGAAGGGCATTTCGTGGAATTAGTCGAAGTGCGCTCAAGCTGGCTCGAACACCACGATTATCAAAAAAATTTCAACTTTCAACATGGCATATTTAAGACCATAAGATTAAAGACATTTTGATACATTCTACTTATCTTTAATTTAAGACCACAAGATTCAAAAGTCTTCTGTACCTTAAACTCCATACCAAATCAAAATCAGACTAACAGAGCGATAATTTTCCCCTGTCTATTTCTAACAATGCCAAAAATAATTTTATTAATAAGACAACATTAATGAGTGTTGTTGAAAGATGTAGAGTTGTAGGTGTGGGACAGTGGTTGACACTTCAGTAAGAAGTAAGGAGAAGGCAATTTGTGCACACCAAAAAGGTGATGAAGAGACAAAATACACGGGACAATACGTTGGAAGTTATGATAAGATTGATAAATCTGTAATGGTTTTTAACAGTTTCGTTACAAATGCCAGCATTCCTATGCATTGTTCAGTGCAGGATCTAAGACTTCCAACGCTTTTTGTTGAGATGTGGGCTGGTGGGATGGTCAGTTTTTGGTCCTGCTATGAATGTTGCGCCACCATTTCCAAAGTAATAGGGAAATAACCGTACTTTCATGCAAAAGTAAAACTTCATAGTTTTAAACTTATAAAGGTTTGACAACAATGACAACATATCTAATGTAATCTCACAAGTGGGGTCTCGGGAAGGTGGTGTGCACTCAACCTTACCCCTACCCTATGAAGGAAGAGAGGCCTTTTCCGATAGACACTCGGCTCAAGTAAATCGTATCAAAATCAAGTATGAATAGGAAATGTATTAATGAAGAAGCCATGCGAAAATAAAGGAGAAAGAGGACAGTAGCAACAACAAATACAATTGTATCTGAAGCAAAGGACCGGAGTGAAATAACTGGTAATAATAAAGTCGAAAACTTATAAAGGTTTGCATTTCATGAATCCTCTGTTGGTTTTGTAGCTCTATCAAATTTCGGAACCCCATGAATCGTTCCTTAGTCTTGAATTTATAAATGTTTGAACCCCATGAGTCCTTCCTTGGTTTTGAATCTCATGAAAGGTTTTTTCCTTGGTTCCACTTGTTCATCAGTCAAATTCCAGTAGCATTTGTTCCACGTTTTAGTTGGAGTTACTTTGTCCAAAACTTTTTCTGTTACAAGAAAGTGATGAAATGTTAATAGCGTTTAAAATAGTGGCTAATAACATTACTTTTATTTTTTAAAAAATAAAAATAGTGGCTAGCATTTGATAGCAGGAATCAAAAGCGGCCATTTACCTATTTTGTCCTTTTAATGGTCCAAACCAGGTAACTATGAAAATAATGGGATGAGGAAGATGCTACCGCTTTTCTTGGTAATGCGAATGATGTTCATCCTGATTTTAAGGTAGCTAAGGCATTTGGTGACTGAACTAATCATCTATACATGAAAAAAATCTTGTGTGAGCTCCAAAAAATGTACAAAACTAGCAAGTTTGAGAGGGTGTTCTCAGCTCTTGCACATTTCCTTATAGAACAGCTTCCCGAACTTTGTATTCCTTTCCCTTTACTAGAAGAAAGATGTACATTATCTGATAAATACATTATCTAATCAACTTTCGGAACTGGTGTATCAAAATTTCCCTTTTATTTATTCACATTCCCTTACCTGATATTATGCATTTTTTTAAACACGTGCCTTGTCTTTTCTGATGTACAGATTCTTAGTGCCTACGTGAAAAGCATGGAAGACCATGGTTATATAATTCATTTCGGGCTGCCTTCCTTCTCAGGATTTATGCCAAAAGAATCAGGTAATCTTCACATCCACTTAAATATTCCCTTTTGATTCATTCTCCGACTAACAACAATATTTAGCTACGTCTAGAAGCTGGATACGTAAAAGTCAGATCTACATATCTATATGCAGATTCCCGACGTTCCTTGCTTTATTAGATCTTATGAATCTTTGAAGGGCCAAGTTCTCTGTTTCTGTGGCTTTTATGCTGCGTTCTTTGGTGTTTGGATGTCATTTCTTGAAAGTGTGTTCTTGATTAAGGTGAATAAAGCAAAAGGATATGAATTTTCTTTCATGCATTTGTTTGAAGGGGAAAATTTTTAATTGTAGGAAGAACCAAACTTCCTTCTAATATCCTGCAAAAATAACTTAATTTGGACTTCCTTCTAATATCCTGCAAAAATAACTTAATTTGGATGATGATGTTGCAAACCTACAAATATGTAGAAATGTCCCTCTTTACAAACAACAACAACAACGTACCCAGTATATTCCCACCAAGTAGGGTATGGGGAGGGTAAGTGTACGCTGATCGACCCCCGACTCAAGATAAATCAGTCTAGAAAAGAAATAGTAAAGGAACAAAAAACAATAGGAATCACCACACCAAAGAAATGTCTCCTCTATAAGTGTTTTAAGTTTTTATTTTGTGGTTCACACTTTTCAACGTTGTATTAGAGCAAACACAAGTGGCAAGTCTTTGTATGAGCCTCATTGTCACTAATCATTAAAATGCTTTCATGTGGTGGATTGTGTTGTATGCAGAAATAAATAACAAATAAAAGTATCTCATCTCTAAGTGTGAAAAGTCAAGTTTCAAGCACTTCTTACTCTTTTTCTTATAACTAAACTGAAACTTGATGTATTTATATCGAGAGGATATCATATGTTGAATCAATGTTACTTTTCCTTGTGGGATATGCTTGTATCCCCCTTTTGCAAGGCCAACTTTGTCGGCCATGGTAGTGTACTGTTGTGGATGCGTTGAAGGTAATTCTATTAAGTATTTAATTATATTTTTAGTAGCTTCCTTTATTATTCTAGAGCAGGATTTGTGTTTCATATTTTCTTAAGGATTAAGTTTAGCTATAGTTATTAGTATAGAATTGGATTTATGTTAAATATTTTCATGAGGAAGACTTTCTATTCTTGTAATAAGACTCCTATTTAAAGGAGTTGCGGAGGAATAAACCAGTAAGTCGCATTTCAACCAAAAAAAGAAATCAAAGTTCTCTTTCTCTTCCATTGAACCTCAGTTTTCCTTTAATGAGCTGGATTTATGTAAAAGATAGGCCGAACTAGGAATTTGAACAAAGTCGAGGGAAAGTCAAAGTTACATGATTTTGATTTTCCTGTGACTTGATCCTTCTCTAAAAATTCCTTACAATTTGGTACTAAAGCTTGAGAAAATGGGCGATGAGTTCAATTCTAGTTTCCAGGGGAACGAGCGATTAAACACTATGGACTCGAAACTTGTAAGCTACAACGATGTAACAATGCCTCAACGAAAGAATTGTCCAAGTCATCCATGGACAACTTTCTAGCTTGGATAACCAACAACTCATAGGAATGAGTCGAGCCATGCCCCTACGACTGGCAGATTCATGGTACTCGAGGAAATACACCGCGTATTTAACTAATTGATTAGAATCATAAAACAAATGGTAATTCCCATTAGACAGCCAAGGTATGCAAAGATGAATTTTCCTGCTTATGGTGCCACTGTCAAGCCATTAGTATGGGCACATAGTTGTGAATAATTTTTTGAAAATTAACATACAATGAAAGCGAAAAGGTAGGAGTGGTTGGGTTTCACATGTTGGGAGAAGCACAATTATGGTATTATCAGCTTAAACAAGCAAAAGGCCGAATTAGTTGGGATGAGTTCTTAAAACATTGTTTCAACGATTTGGACCTCTTGAAAGTAGAAACCCAGTGATCGAATTAGTCACACATCAACAAACTGGTACAATTGAAATTTATCAGCATTAGTTTCAAGAAAAGTTGGCTAGGGATGATGAGCTTATTCCAGAACACTTGGGAATTTTTATGGCATGGTTGGATGATTCGATCAAAATGAATGCGCAGTTGCTCAAACTATAACTTATCGACGACCATAATTGTATCAAGGCTTTAGAACAAAGCAACGACAAAAAGTTAGTAATATTTGTGAGGGGGCATAGCAACAGTCTCAAACAAGTCTTGTCAATACAACAAACTCGGCAAAATATGCTACTAGTACTAGTTTGGTCGGTTCATTTACCTCGAGGAAAACCCAAACCAGTAACCAAATCCTTTTTGTATCGATTCACTTATGCAGAAATGGTAGTGAAAGATCTAAGGGATTACGCTATAACTATGAGGAACAATATTCAACCATTCACTAGTGCAAATGACTTTTTTGGCTGAAATTGGAGGATTCAGTTGACACTATTCCTGAAGTTTTGGATGATTACCTTGAATTCGAGCTTGAGGACAAGCTCTTTCTACGTGGGGAGTAGTGTTGTGGGTGCGTTGATGCATTGAAACCAATTAACTTAATTATTTAATTATATTTTTAGTAGGTTCGTTATTATTAAGTTGCTCAGACTCGGGTACGGGTGTCCAATACGAGTGCAGATCTAGAGGTCGGATCCTTCGTGGTCTCAATCTTAAGATTTGGGGATATGGATCCAGGTATGGATCCAGGTGCAACGATTAGATTAAAAATAATTTATATATCTAAAAATAGAGTTATGAAGCCTATATTGTGAGATATTATATAGAAAACTTGAGGAGAAAATATTGATTAAGAGGAGAATCTATGTGTAAGGTATTCCATTTTCTTCAATTTCACCTTCGCTTTTGTTTTGATTATAGAAATCATTAAATTTGTCCAAACTTTCCCCATCGAATTTGGTCAAAGCACCCAAAATCGGTTGATCAGATCGGGTACATATCCCACACCTATGTTATGTTGACATGAGTGCAACACCGAAAGTGAAGAGTCCGTGTAACTTAGCTTTATTATTCTAGAATGTGATCATGAGAATTATGTTTAGTTATAGTTATTACTTTAGAATAGGATTTATATTTCTTACTTTCATAAGGATTAGATTTCCTATTGCTGTAATAAGACTCTTACTTAAAGGAGTTCTTGAAGAATAAATCAGTATGTTGTATTTTAACCAAAAACAAGATACCAGAATTCTCTCTGCCATTGAACTCCAAGGGTTCGCCTTCCCTTTAATGAGCTAAATTTATATACAAAGTAGGTTGATCTAGGAATTCGAACAAATACAAGTGAAAGTCGAAGTCAGTTGATTTAGATTTTCATGTTCATCGTTCCGTGACTCGATCTTTCTTTAAAATTCTTAACATGTACTGATTTTCAACCTTTGAAGGGACAATTTGGAGTCGAAGAAATCATTGAGCTTCTTGAGGGACAACTTTTTTTTTTTTT